>NW_027189716.1:0-105149 GCF_040958095.1 Procambarus clarkii
GCGAAATTCTGAGATTGAAGGCCAAATCACATATCGTGATACTACATGAAATAGTATCGAATATTGGAAAAATGAATATATTTACGTAATATCAAACTACATGAAAAACGAAAAAAGTCACTATTATACCAAATTTGTGGATTTTAACTTCGAATCATAAAGCGAGGTTTCGTACTATTTAGATCCATGAAAAGACATATGACAATGTTGTTTCCAATACAAATTATAAAAATCAATGTGTTTTCATTAGAATTAACTAAAATGTTCCTGATTTTCCGTTTATATTACCGATGGAAGATGTACACGTAAAACCGCTCTATTCCGGCTGAAACGTCGATATATGCAATAAAAACCGAACTTCTCCCCTTTTCAATATCTTACTCAGTATTTTAACGAGAAACAAATAGATGATTGAAAATGAAGTATTTAAGGTTACTATCTAATCAATTATGTGTTTGCATCATTTTTATTGTATATTTAATGAATTAATACTAATAAACTGAAAATTCACAAAAACGTGGAAAAACGGCAAAATATTGCCTAATTCGATGATATTTTGATTAAATCACATAAAGGAAAAGGTAATGATAAACGTCAAAATATTGCTAAATTCGATGATTTCTCATACGAAACAAAATGCAAGAAAACTTGCTTAAAATGCAATATTATGCGAAATTCTGAGATTTGAAGGCCAAATCACATATCGTGACACTACATGAATTAGTATCGAAATATTGGTAAAAATGAATATATATACGTAATATCAAACTACATGAAAAACGTGAAAAAAGTCACTATTTTACCAAATTTGAGGATTTTAACTTCGAATCATAAAGCGAGGTTTCGTACTATTTAGATCCATGAAAAGACATATGACAATGTTGTTTCCAATACAAATTATAAAAATCAATGTGTTTTCATTAGAATTAACTAAAATGTTCCTGATTTTCCGTTTATATTACCGATGGAAGATGTACACGTAAAACCGCTCTAATCCGGCTGAAACGTCGATATATGCAATAAAACAGAACTTCTCCCCCTTTTCAATATCTTACTCAGTATTTTAAAGAGAAACAAATATATGATTGAAAATGAAGTATTTAAGGTTATAATCTAATCAATTATGTGTTTGCATCATTTTAATTGTATATTTATTGAGTTAATACTAATAAACTGAAAATTCACAAAAACGAGGAAAAACGGCAAAATATTGCCTAATTTGATGATATTTTGATTAAATCACACAAAGGAAAAGGGAATGATAAACGTCAAAATATTGCTAAATTCGATGATTTCTCGTACGAAACAAAATGCAAGAAAACTTACTTAAAATGCAATATTATGCGAAATTCTGAGATTTGAAGGCCAAATCACATATCGTGATACTACATGAAATAGTATCGAAATATTGGAAAAATGAATATATTTACGTAATATCAAACTACATGAAAAACGAAAAAAGTCACTATTATACCAAATTTGTGGATTTTAACTTCGAATCATAAAGCGAGGTTTCGTACTATTTAGATCCATGAAAAGACATATGACAATGTTGTTTCCAATACAAATTATAAAAATCAATGTGTTTTCATTAGAATTAACTAAAATGTTCCTGATTTTCCGTTTATATTACCGATGGAAGATGTACACGTAAAACCGCTCTATTCCGGCTGAAACGTCGATATATGCAATAAAAACCGAACTTCTCCCCTTTTCAATATCTTACTCAGTATTTTAACGAGAAACAAATAGATGATTGAAAATGAAGTATTTAAGGTTACTATCTAATCAATTATGTGTTTGCATCATTTTTATTGTATATTTAATGAATTAATACTAATAAACTGAAAATTCACAAAAACGTGGAAAAACGGCAAAATATTGCCTAATTCGATGATATTTTGATTAAATCACATAAAGGAAAAGGTAATGATAAACGTCAAAATATTGCTAAATTCGATGATTTCTCATACGAAACAAAATGCAAGAAAACTTGCTTAAAATGCAATATTATGCGAAATTCTGAGATTTGAAGGCCAAATCACATATCGTGACACTACATGAATTAGTATCGAAATATTGGTAAAAATGAATATATATACGTAATATCAAACTACATGAAAAACGTGAAAAAAAGTCACTATTTTACCAAATTTGAGGATTTTAACTTCGAATCATAAAGCGAGGTTTCGTACTATTTAGATCCATGAAAAGACATATGACAATGTTGTTTCCAATACAAATTATAAAAATCAATGTGTTTTCATTAGAATTAACTAAAATGTTCCTGATTTTCCGTTTATATTACCGATGGAAGATGTACACGTAAAACCGCTCTAATCCGGCTGAAACGTCGATATATGCAATAAAACAGAACTTCTCCCCCTTTTCAATATCTTACTCAGTATTTTAAAGAGAAACAAATATATGATTGAAAATGAAGTATTTAAGGTTATAATCTAATCAATTATGTGTTTGCATCATTTTAATTGTATATTTATTGAGTTAATACTAATAAACTGAAAATTCACAAAAACGAGGAAAAACGGCAAAATATTGCCTAATTTGATGATATTTTGATTAAATCACACAAAGGAAAAGGGAATGATAAACGTCAAAATATTGCTAAATTCGATGATTTCTCGTACGAAACAAAATGCAAGAAAACTTACTTAAAATGCAATATTATGCGAAATTCTGAGATTTGAAGGCCAAATCACATATCGTGATACTACATGAAATAGTATCGAAATATTGGAAAAATGAAAATATTTACGTAATATCAAACTACATGAAAAACGAAAAAAGTCACTATTATACCAAATTTGTGGATTTTAACTTCGAATCATAAAGCGAGGTTTCGTACTATTTAGATCCATGAAAAGACATATGACAATGTTGTTTCCAATACAAATTATAAAAATCAATGTGTTTTCATTAGAATTAACTAAAATGTTCCTGATTTTCCGTTTATATTACCGATGGAAGATGTACATCTTCCATCGGTAATATAAACGGAAAATCAGGAACATTTTAGTTAACACTTTCGCGCTCTCGGCGCTCAAAAAAAAACAATACCCCAGATGCTTTCGGCACTTCGCGCGCCTACGCGGTAAGACCGAAAAAGTGTACACTCTTT
Source organism: Procambarus clarkii (assembly GCF_040958095.1). NCBI lineage: Eukaryota > Metazoa > Arthropoda > Malacostraca > Decapoda > Cambaridae > Procambarus > Procambarus clarkii. The sequence continues at coordinate 3,140 of NW_027189716.1, forward strand.
TGACTGTCCTGACAATAATTGAAGGCGCACGTATTTAAATTTGGTATCACTGTGTTCGCAATGAAATTGTCTATCAGAGCATACCTATAAAATGCCGCCCAAGCATAAGGAGTATCAACACCAAATAAAAAACTATGCAGATCACTCGCCGAGAGCGCCAAACAGCAACAAAATGTTTCCACTTTCTTAATGGTTGCGAAGCCTACAGTTGTCCTACATCGCTAATTTTGGTATCATTGGAATCGCAATAAAATTCTCTACACGGACATATGCATATGAATGTTTAATATAGGTAATTGCCCACCCGCAACAGTGTGTGAAGTGGAGAGTAGTTAGCCGCGAGCGCACTGGCGAAAACACCGGGGGGAAATCATGCTTGGAAAGTTTATACGTTTCCTGACCCTACTTTTCTATGTACGTATTTCTTTTTTATACCAATGTGTTCGCAATAAAATTTCCTATAAGATGAACTGTAAACATTGGTACAAAGCATGTGTAAGAGAAGCGCCAAATATAGAACCACGTCGCTCAGTATGCGTTCGCGGCAGAAACGAACGCATTGTTTTTGTTCGTTTGATGTTTGTCATGTTTATACTTGTTGAAACATTTTATAATTTGTATGACAGTGATCGCAGTAAAATTCCCTACACAGACATATACATAACACATACAAATATTTCCCACGTGTTGGATATATCAACGGCTAAAGGGGAACCCACTGCCACACGCTCGCCACACCCCCAAACATACTTTGTGTATTTTTTTTTTTACTCATAGAAGTTTATGTGATATAATATTCATTCTGGTACCAAAAAAATTCGCAAATAAATTCTCTACAAAACAAAAGTATCCCCATCCATTTCAGTTTAAAAATGGAATTTATAGAAATATTTTTTCGATTGACGAGAAAAGTAGGCAGTTATGCGGAATCGTAAGAAAAACCAGTGACGAGTTATCTCTAATATAAAGCGCGAAAGTGTTAATACTATTGAAAATACATTGATTTTTATCATTTGTATTGGAAACAACATTTTCATATGTCTTTTCTTGGATCTAAATAATACGAAACCTCGCTCTATGATTTGAAGTTAAAATCCTCAAATATGGTTAAATAGTTACTTTTTTTTCAAGTTTTTCATGTAGTTTGATACTACGTAAATACATTCATTTTTACCAATATTTCGATTCTATTTCATGTAGTATAACGATATGTGATTTGGCCTTCAAATCTCAGAATTTCGCACAATATTGCATTTTAAGCAAGTTTTCTTGCATTTTGTTTCGTACGAGAAATCATCGAATTTAGCAATATTTTGACGTTTATCATCCCCTTTTCCTTTGTTTGATTTAAACAAAATATGACCGAATTAGGCAATATTTTGCCATTTTTCCTCGTTTTTGTGAATTTTCAGTCTATGGGTATTAATTCATTATATATACGATAAAAATGAGGCAAACACATAATTGATTAGATAATAACCTTAAATACTTCATTTTCAATCAACTGTTAGTTTCTCGTTAAAATACTGAGTAAGATATTGAAAAGGGGAGAAGTTCTGTTTTTATTGCATATATCGACGTTTCAGCCGGAATAGAGCGATTTTCGTGTACATCTTCCATCGGTAATATAAACGGAAAATCAGGAACATTTTAGTTAACACTAATGAAAATACATTGATTTTTATCATTTGTATTGGAAACAACATTTTCATATGTCTTTTCTTGGATCTAAATAATACGAAACCTCGCTCTATGATTTGAAGTTAAAATCCTCAAATATAGTTAAATATTGACTTTTTCACGTTTTTCATGTAGTTTGATATTACGTAAATATATTCATTTTTACCTATATTTCGATACTATTTCATGTAGTATCACGATATGTGATTTGGCCTTCGAATCTCAGAATTTCGCATAATATTGCATTTTAAGCAAGTTTTCTTGCATTTTGTTTCGTACCAGAATTCATCGAATTTAGCAATATTTTGACGTTTATTTTTTTTCCCTTTTCCCTTTATTTTATTTCTCTTTTCCTTTATGTGATTTAATCAAAATATCATCGAATTAGGCAATATTTTGCCGTTTTTCCACGTTTTTGTGAATTTTCAGTTTATTAGTATTAACTCAATAAATATACAATAAAAATGATGCAAACACATAATTGATTAGATTATAACCTTAAATACTTCATTTTCAATCATTTATTTGTTTCTCTTTAAAATACTGATTAAGATATTGAAAAGGGGAGAAGTTCTGTTTTTATTGCATATATCGACGTTTCAGCCGGATTAGAGCGGTTTTACGTGGACATCTTCCATCGGTAATATAAACGGAAAATCAGGAACATTTTAGTTAATTCTAATGAAAACACATTGATTTTTATAATTTGTATTGGAAACAACATTGTCATATGTCTTTTCATGGATCTAAATAGTACGAAACCTCGCTTTATGATTCGAATTTAAAATCCTCAAATTTGGTATAATAGTGACTTTTTTCACGTTTTTCATGTAGTTTGATATTACGTATATATATTAATTTTTCCCAATATTTCGATACTATTTCATGTAGTATCACGATCTGTGATTTGGCCTTCAAATCTCAGAATTTCGCATAATATTGCATTTTAAGCAAGTTTTCTTGCATTTTGTTTCGTACGAGAAATCATCGAATTTAGCAATATTTTGACGTTTATCATTCCCTTTTCCTTCATGTCATTTAATCAAAATATCATCGAATTAGGCAATATTTTCCCGTTTTTCCACGTTTTTGTGAATTTTCAGTTTATTAGTATTAACTCAATAAATATACAATAAAAATGATGCAAACACATAATTGATTAGATTATAACCTTAAATACTTCATTTTCAATCATTTATTTGTTTCTCTTTAAAATACTGATTAAGATATTGAAAAGGGGAGAAGTTCTGTTTTTATTGCATATATCGACGTTTCAGCCGGATTAGAGCGGTTTTACGTGGACATCTTCCATCGGTAATATAAACGGAAAATCAGGAACATTTTAGTTAATTCTAATGAAAACACATTGATTTTTATAATTTGTATTGGAAACAACATTGTCATATGTCTTTTCATGGATCTAAATAGTACGAAACCTCGCTTTATGATTCGAAGTTAAAATCCTCAAATTTGGTATAATCGTGACTTTTTTCAGGTTTTTCATGTAGTTTGATATTACGTAAATATATTCATTTTTACCAATATTTCGATACTATTTCATGTAGTATCACGATATGTGATTTGGCCTTCAAATCTCAGAATTTCGCATAATATTGCGAAATTCTGAGATTTGAAGGCCAAATCACATATCGTGATACTACATGAAATAGTATCGAAATATTGGAAAAATGAATATATTTACGTAATATCAAACTACATGAAAAACGAAAAAAGTCACTATTATACCAAATTTGTGGATTTTAACTTCGAATCATAAAGCGAGGTTTCGTACTATTTAGATCCATGAAAAGACATATGACAATGTTGTTTCCAATACAAATTATAAAAATCAATGTGTTTTCATTAGAATTAACTAAAATGTTCCTGATTTTCCGTTTATATTACCGATGGAAGATGTACACGTAAAACCGCTCTATTCCGGCTGAAACGTCGATATATGCAATAAAAACCGAACTTCTCCCCTTTTCAATATCTTACTCAGTATTTTAACGAGAAACAAATAGATGATTGAAAATGAAGTATTTAAGGTTACTATCTAATCAATTATGTGTTTGCATCATTTTTATTGTATATTTAATGAATTAATACTAATAAACTGAAAATTCACAAAAACGTGGAAAAACGGCAAAATATTGCCTAATTCGATGATATTTTGATTAAATCACATAAAGGAAAAGGTAATGATAAACGTCAAAATATTGCTAAATTCGATGATTTCTCATACGAAACAAAATGCAAGAAAACTTGCTTAAAATGCAATATTATGCGAAATTCTGAGATTTGAAGGCCAAATCACATATCGTGACACTACATGAATTAGTATCGAAATATTGGTAAAAATGAATATATATACGTAATATCAAACTACATGAAAAACGTGAAAAAAAGTCACTATTTTACCAAATTTGAGGATTTTAACTTCGAATCATAAAGCGAGGTTTCGTACTATTTAGATCCATGAAAAGACATATGACAATGTTGTTTCCAATACAAATTATAAAAATCAATGTGTTTTCATTAGAATTAACTAAAATGTTCCTGATTTTCCGTTTATATTACCGATGGAAGATGTACACGTAAAACCGCTCTAATCCGGCTGAAACGTCGATATATGCAATAAAACAGAACTTCTCCCCCTTTTCAATATCTTACTCAGTATTTTAAAGAGAAACAAATATATGATTGAAAATGAAGTATTTAAGGTTATAATCTAATCAATTATGTGTTTGCATCATTTTAATTGTATATTTATTGAGTTAATACTAATAAACTGAAAATTCACAAAAACGAGGAAAAACGGCAAAATATTGCCTAATTTGATGATATTTTGATTAAATCACACAAAGGAAAAGGGAATGATAAACGTCAAAATATTGCTAAATTCGATGATTTCTCGTACGAAACAAAATGCAAGAAAACTTACTTAAAATGCAATATTATGCGAAATTCTGAGATTTGAAGGCCAAATCACATATCGTGATACTACATGAAATAGTATCGAAATATTGGAAAAATGAATATATTTACGTAATATCAAACTACATGAAAAACGAAAAAAGTCACTATTATACCAAATTTGTGGATTTTAACTTCGAATCATAAAGCGAGGTTTCGTACTATTTAGATCCATGAAAAGACATATGACAATGTTGTTTCCAATACAAATTATAAAAATCAATGTGTTTTCATTAGAATTAACTAAAATGTTCCTGATTTTCCGTTTATATTACCGATGGAAGATGTACATCTTCCATCGGTAATATAAACGGAAAATCAGGAACATTTTAGTTAACACTTTCGCGCTCTCGGCGCTCAAAAAAAAACAATACCCCAGATGCTTTCGGCACTTCGCGCGCCTACGCGGTAAGACCGAAAAAGTGTACACTCTTTTGACTGTCCTGACAATAATTGAAGGCGCACGTATTTAAATTTGGTATCACTGTGTTCGCAATGAAATTGTCTATCAGAGCATACCTATAAAATGCCGCCCAAGCATAAGGAGTATCAACACCAAATAAAAAACTATGCAGATCACTCGCCGAGAGCGCCAAACAGCAACAAAATGTTTCCACTTTCTTAATGGTTGCGAAGCCTACAGTTGTCCTACATCGCTAATTTTGGTATCATTGGAATCGCAATAAAATTCTCTACACGGACATATGCATATGAATGTTTAATATAGGTAATTGCCCACCCGCAACAGTGTGTGAAGTGGAGAGTAGTTAGCCGCGAGCGCACTGGCGAAAACACCGGGGGAAATCATGCTTGGAAAGTTTATACGTTTCCTGACCCTACTTTTCTATGTACGTATTTCTTTTTTATACCAATGTGTTCGCAATAAAATTTCCTATAAGATGAACTGTAAACATTGGTACAAAGCATGTGTAAGAGAAGCGCCAAATATAGAACCACGTCGCTCAGTATGCGTTCGCGGCAGAAACGAACGCATTGTTTTTGTTCGTTTGATGTTTGTCATGTTTATACTTGTTGAAACATTTTATAATTTGTATGACAGTGATCGCAGTAAAATTCCCTACACAGACATATACATAACACATACAAATATTTCCCACGTGTTGGATATATCAACGGCTAAAGGGGAACCCACTGCCACACGCTCGCCACACCCCCAAACATACTTTGTGTATTTTTTTTTTTACTCATAGAAGTTTATGTGATATAATATTCATTCTGGTACCAAAAAAATTCGCAAATAAATTCTCTACAAAACAAAAGTATCCCCATCCATTTCAGTTTAAAAATGGAATTTATAGAAATATTTTTTCGATTGACGAGAAAAGTAGGCAGTTATGCGGAATCGTAAGAAAAACCAGTGACGAGTTATCTCTAATATAAAGCGCGAAAGTGTTAATACTATTGAAAATACATTGATTTTTATCATTTGTATTGGAAACAACATTTTCATATGTCTTTTCTTGGATCTAAATAATACGAAACCTCGCTCTATGATTTGAAGTTAAAATCCTCAAATATGGTTAAATAGTTACTTTTTTTTCAAGTTTTTCATGTAGTTTGATACTACGTAAATACATTCATTTTTACCAATATTTCGATTCTATTTCATGTAGTATAACGATATGTGATTTGGCCTTCAAATCTCAGAATTTCGCACAATATTGCATTTTAAGCAAGTTTTCTTGCATTTTGTTTCGTACGAGAAATCATCGAATTTAGCAATATTTTGACGTTTATCATCCCCTTTTCCTTTGTTTGATTTAAACAAAATATGACCGAATTAGGCAATATTTTGCCATTTTTCCTCGTTTTTGTGAATTTTCAGTCTATGGGTATTAATTCATTATATATACGATAAAAATGAGGCAAACACATAATTGATTAGATAATAACCTTAAATACTTCATTTTCAATCAACTGTTAGTTTCTCGTTAAAATACTGAGTAAGATATTGAAAAGGGGAGAAGTTCTGTTTTTATTGCATATATCGACGTTTCAGCCGGAATAGAGCGATTTTCGTGTACATCTTCCATCGGTAATATAAACGGAAAATCAGGAACATTTTAGTTAACACTAATGAAAATACATTGATTTTTATCATTTGTATTGGAAACAACATTTTCATATGTCTTTTCTTGGATCTAAATAATACGAAACCTCGCTCTATGATTTGAAGTTAAAATCCTCAAATATAGTTAAATATTGACTTTTTCACGTTTTTCATGTAGTTTGATATTACGTAAATATATTCATTTTTACCTATATTTCGATACTATTTCATGTAGTATCACGATATGTGATTTGGCCTTCGAATCTCAGAATTTCGCATAATATTGCATTTTAAGCAAGTTTTCTTGCATTTTGTTTCGTACCAGAATTCATCGAATTTAGCAATATTTTGACGTTTATTTTTTTTCCCTTTTCCCTTTATTTTATTTCTCTTTTCCTTTATGTGATTTAATCAAAATATCATCGAATTAGGCAATATTTTGCCGTTTTTCCACGTTTTTGTGAATTTTCAGTTTATTAGTATTAACTCAATAAATATACAATAAAAATGATGCAAACACATAATTGATTAGATTATAACCTTAAATACTTCATTTTCAATCATTTATTTGTTTCTCTTTAAAATACTGATTAAGATATTGAAAAGGGGAGAAGTTCTGTTTTTATTGCATATATCGACGTTTCAGCCGGATTAGAGCGGTTTTACGTGGACATCTTCCATCGGTAATATAAACGGAAAATCAGGAACATTTTAGTTAATTCTAATGAAAACACATTGATTTTTATAATTTGTATTGGAAACAACATTGTCATATGTCTTTTCATGGATCTAAATAGTACGAAACCTCGCTTTATGATTCGAATTTAAAATCCTCAAATTTGGTATAATAGTGACTTTTTTCACGTTTTTCATGTAGTTTGATATTACGTATATATATTAATTTTTCCCAATATTTCGATACTATTTCATGTAGTATCACGATCTGTGATTTGGCCTTCAAATCTCAGAATTTCGCATAATATTGCATTTTAAGCAAGTTTTCTTGCATTTTGTTTCGTACGAGAAATCATCGAATTTAGCAATATTTTGACGTTTATCATTCCCTTTTCCTTCATGTCATTTAATCAAAATATCATCGAATTAGGCAATATTTTCCCGTTTTTCCACGTTTTTGTGAATTTTCAGTTTATTAGTATTAACTCAATAAATATACAATAAAAATGATGCAAACACATAATTGATTAGATTATAACCTTAAATACTTCATTTTCAATCATTTATTTGTTTCTCTTTAAAATACTGATTAAGATATTGAAAAGGGGAGAAGTTCTGTTTTTATTGCATATATCGACGTTTCAGCCGGATTAGAGCGGTTTTACGTGGACATCTTCCATCGGTAATATAAACGGAAAATCAGGAACATTTTAGTTAATTCTAATGAAAACACATTGATTTTTATAATTTGTATTGGAAACAACATTGTCATATGTCTTTTCATGGATCTAAATAGTACGAAACCTCGCTTTATGATTCGAAGTTAAAATCCTCAAATTTGGTATAATCGTGACTTTTTTCAGGTTTTTCATGTAGTTTGATATTACGTAAATATATTCATTTTTACCAATATTTCGATACTATTTCATGTAGTATCACGATATGTGATTTGGCCTTCAAATCTCAGAATTTCGCATAATATTGCGAAATTCTGAGATTTGAAGGCCAAATCACATATCGTGATACTACATGAAATAGTATCGAAATATTGGAAAAATGAATATATTTACGTAATATCAAACTACATGAAAAACGAAAAAAGTCACTATTATACCAAATTTGTGGATTTTAACTTCGAATCATAAAGCGAGGTTTCGTACTATTTAGATCCATGAAAAGACATATGACAATGTTGTTTCCAATACAAATTATAAAAATCAATGTGTTTTCATTAGAATTAACTAAAATGTTCCTGATTTTCCGTTTATATTACCGATGGAAGATGTACACGTAAAACCGCTCTATTCCGGCTGAAACGTCGATATATGCAATAAAAACCGAACTTCTCCCCTTTTCAATATCTTACTCAGTATTTTAACGAGAAACAAATAGATGATTGAAAATGAAGTATTTAAGGTTACTATCTAATCAATTATGTGTTTGCATCATTTTTATTGTATATTTAATGAATTAATACTAATAAACTGAAAATTCACAAAAACGTGGAAAAACGGCAAAATATTGCCTAATTCGATGATATTTTGATTAAATCACATAAAGGAAAAGGTAATGATAAACGTCAAAATATTGCTAAATTCGATGATTTCTCATACGAAACAAAATGCAAGAAAACTTGCTTAAAATGCAATATTATGCGAAATTCTGAGATTTGAAGGCCAAATCACATATCGTGACACTACATGAATTAGTATCGAAATATTGGTAAAAATGAATATATATACGTAATATCAAACTACATGAAAAACGTGAAAAAAAGTCACTATTTTACCAAATTTGAGGATTTTAACTTCGAATCATAAAGCGAGGTTTCGTACTATTTAGATCCATGAAAAGACATATGACAATGTTGTTTCCAATACAAATTATAAAAATCAATGTGTTTTCATTAGAATTAACTAAAATGTTCCTGATTTTCCGTTTATATTACCGATGGAAGATGTACACGTAAAACCGCTCTAATCCGGCTGAAACGTCGATATATGCAATAAAACAGAACTTCTCCCCCTTTTCAATATCTTACTCAGTATTTTAAAGAGAAACAAATATATGATTGAAAATGAAGTATTTAAGGTTATAATCTAATCAATTATGTGTTTGCATCATTTTAATTGTATATTTATTGAGTTAATACTAATAAACTGAAAATTCACAAAAACGAGGAAAAACGGCAAAATATTGCCTAATTTGATGATATTTTGATTAAATCACACAAAGGAAAAGGGAATGATAAACGTCAAAATATTGCTAAATTCGATGATTTCTCGTACGAAACAAAATGCAAGAAAACTTACTTAAAATGCAATATTATGCGAAATTCTGAGATTTGAAGGCCAAATCACATATCGTGATACTACATGAAATAGTATCGAAATATTGGAAAAATGAATATATTTACGTAATATCAAACTACATGAAAAACGAAAAAAGTCACTATTATACCAAATTTGTGGATTTTAACTTCGAATCATAAAGCGAGGTTTCGTACTATTTAGATCCATGAAAAGACATATGACAATGTTGTTTCCAATACAAATTATAAAAATCAATGTGTTTTCATTAGAATTAACTAAAATGTTCCTGATTTTCCGTTTATATTACCGATGGAAGATGTACATCTTCCATCGGTAATATAAACGGAAAATCAGGAACATTTTAGTTAACACTTTCGCGCTCTCGGCGCTCAAAAAAAAACAATACCCCAGATGCTTTCGGCACTTCGCGCGCCTACGCGGTAAGACCGAAAAAGTGTACACTCTTTTGACTGTCCTGACAATAATTGAAGGCGCACGTATTTAAATTTGGTATCACTGTGTTCGCAATGAAATTGTCTATCAGAGCATACCTATAAAATGCCGCCCAAGCATAAGGAGTATCAACACCAAATAAAAAACTATGCAGATCACTCGCCGAGAGCGCCAAACAGCAACAAAATGTTTCCACTTTCTTAATGGTTGCGAAGCCTACAGTTGTCCTACATCGCTAATTTTGGTATCATTGGAATCGCAATAAAATTCTCTACACGGACATATGCATATGAATGTTTAATATAGGTAATTGCCCACCCGCAACAGTGTGTGAAGTGGAGAGTAGTTAGCCGCGAGCGCACTGGCGAAAACACCGGGGGGAAATCATGCTTGGAAAGTTTATACGTTTCCTGACCCTACTTTTCTATGTACGTATTTCTTTTTTATACCAATGTGTTCGCAATAAAATTTCCTATAAGATGAACTGTAAACATTGGTACAAAGCATGTGTAAGAGAAGCGCCAAATATAGAACCACGTCGCTCAGTATGCGTTCGCGGCAGAAACGAACGCATTGTTTTTGTTCGTTTGATGTTTGTCATGTTTATACTTGTTGAAACATTTTATAATTTGTATGACAGTGATCGCAGTAAAATTCCCTACACAGACATATACATAACACATACAAATATTTCCCACGTGTTGGATATATCAACGGCTAAAGGGGAACCCACTGCCACACGCTCGCCACACCCCCAAACATACTTTGTGTATTTTTTTTTTTACTCATAGAAGTTTATGTGATATAATATTCATTCTGGTACCAAAAAAATTCGCAAATAAATTCTCTACAAAACAAAAGTATCCCCATCCATTTCAGTTTAAAAATGGAATTTATAGAAATATTTTTTCGATTGACGAGAAAAGTAGGCAGTTATGCGGAATCGTAAGAAAAACCAGTGACGAGTTATCTCTAATATAAAGCGCGAAAGTGTTAATACTATTGAAAATACATTGATTTTTATCATTTGTATTGGAAACAACATTTTCATATGTCTTTTCTTGGATCTAAATAATACGAAACCTCGCTCTATGATTTGAAGTTAAAATCCTCAAATATGGTTAAATAGTTACTTTTTTTTCAAGTTTTTCATGTAGTTTGATACTACGTAAATACATTCATTTTTACCAATATTTCGATTCTATTTCATGTAGTATAACGATATGTGATTTGGCCTTCAAATCTCAGAATTTCGCACAATATTGCATTTTAAGCAAGTTTTCTTGCATTTTGTTTCGTACGAGAAATCATCGAATTTAGCAATATTTTGACGTTTATCATCCCCTTTTCCTTTGTTTGATTTAAACAAAATATGATCGAATTAGGCAATATTTTGCCATTTTTCCTCGTTTTTGTGAATTTTCAGTCTATGGGTATTAATTCATTATATATACGATAAAAATGAGGCAAACACATAATTGATTAGATAATAACCTTAAATACTTCATTTTCAATCAACTATTAGTTTCTCGTTAAAATACTGAGTAAGATATTGAAAAGGGGAGAAGTTCTGTTTTTATTGCATATATCGACGTTTCAGCCGGAATAGAGCGATTTTCGTGTACATCTTCCATCGGTAATATAAACGGAAAATCAGGAACATTTTAGTTAACACTAATGAAAATACATTGATTTTTATCATTTGTATTGGAAACAACATTTTCATATGTCTTTTCTTGGATCTAAATAATACGAAACCTCGCTCTATGATTTGAAGTTAAAATCCTCAAATATAGTTAAATATTGACTTTTTCACGTTTTTCATGTAGTTTGATATTACGTAAATATATTCATTTTTACCTATATTTCGATACTATTTCATGTAGTATCACGATATGTGATTTGGCCTTCGAATCTCAGAATTTCGCATAATATTGCATTTTAAGCAAGTTTTCTTGCATTTTGTTTCGTACCAGAAATCATCGAATTTAGCAATATTTTGACGTTTATTTTTTTTCCCTTTTCCCTTTATTTTATTTCTCTTTTCCTTTATGTGATTTAATCAAAATATCATCGAATTAGGCAATATTTTGCCGTTTTTCCACGTTTTTTGTGAATTTTCAGTTTATTAGTATTAACTCAATAAATATACAATAAAAATGATGCAAACACATAATTGATTAGATTGTAACCTTAATTACTTCATTTTCAATCATCTATTTGTTTCTCTTTTAAATACTGAGTAAGATATTGAAAAGGGGAGAAGTTCGGTTTTTATTGCATATATCGACGTTTCAGCCGGAATAGAAGGGTTTTGCGTGTACATCTTCCATCGGTAATATAAACGGAAAATCAGGAACATTTTAGTTAATTCTAATGAAAACACATTGATTTTTATAATTTGTATTGGAAACAACATTGTCATATGTCTTTTCATGGATCTAAATAGTACGAAACCTCGCTTTATGATTCGAATTTAAAATCCTCAAATTTGGTATAATAGTGACTTTTTTCACGTTTTTCATGTAGTTTGATATTACGTATATATATTAATTTTTCCCAATATTTCGATACTATTTCATGTAGTATCACGATCTGTGATTTGGCCTTCAAATCTCAGAATTTCGCATAATATTGCATTTTAAGCAAGTTTTCTTGCATTTTGTTTCGTACGAGAAATCATCGAATTTAGCAATATTTTGACGTTTATCATTCCCTTTTCCTTCATGTCATTTAATCAAAATATCATCGAATTAGGCAATATTTTGCCGTTTTTCCACGTTTTTGTGAATTTTCAGTTTATTAGTATTAACTCAATAAATATACAATAAAAATGATGCAAACACATAATTGATTAGATTATAACCTTAAATACTTCATTTTCAATCATTTATTTGTTTCTCTTTAAAATACTGATTAAGATATTGAAAAGGGGAGAAGTTCTGTTTTTATTGCATATATCGACGTTTCAGCCGGATTAGAGCGGTTTTACGTGGACATCTTCCATCGGTAATATAAACGGAAAATCAGGAACATTTTAGTTAATTCTAATGAAAACACATTGATTTTTATAATTTGTATTGGAAACAACATTGTCATATGTCTTTTCATGGATCTAAATAGTACGAAACCTCGCTTTATGATTCGAAGTTAAAATCCTCAAATTTGGTATAATCGTGACTTTTTTCAGGTTTTTCATGTAGTTTGATATTACGTAAATATATTCATTTTTACCAATATTTCGATACTATTTCATGTAGTATCACGATATGTGATTTGGCCTTCAAATCTCAGAATTTCGCATAATATTGCGAAATTCTGAGATTTGAAGGCCAAATCACATATCGTGATACTACATGAAATAGTATCGAAATATTGGAAAAATGAATATATTTACGTAATATCAAACTACATGAAAAACGAAAAAAGTCACTATTATACCAAATTTGTGGATTTTAACTTCGAATCATAAAGCGAGGTTTCGTACTATTTAGATCCATGAAAAGACATATGACAATGTTGTTTCCAATACAAATTATAAAAATCAATGTGTTTTCATTAGAATTAACTAAAATGTTCCTGATTTTCCGTTTATATTACCGATGGAAGATGTACACGTAAAACCGCTCTATTCCGGCTGAAACGTCGATATATGCAATAAAAACCGAACTTCTCCCCTTTTCAATATCTTACTCAGTATTTTAACGAGAAACAAATAGATGATTGAAAATGAAGTATTTAAGGTTACTATCTAATCAATTATGTGTTTGCATCATTTTTATTGTATATTTAATGAATTAATACTAATAAACTGAAAATTCACAAAAACGTGGAAAAACGGCAAAATATTGCCTAATTCGATGATATTTTGATTAAATCACATAAAGGAAAAGGTAATGATAAACGTCAAAATATTGCTAAATTCGATGATTTCTCATACGAAACAAAATGCAAGAAAACTTGCTTAAAATGCAATATTATGCGAAATTCTGAGATTTGAAGGCCAAATCACATATCGTGACACTACATGAATTAGTATCGAAATATTGGTAAAAATGAATATATATACGTAATATCAAACTACATGAAAAACGTGAAAAAAAGTCACTATTTTACCAAATTTGAGGATTTTAACTTCGAATCATAAAGCGAGGTTTCGTACTATTTAGATCCATGAAAAGACATATGACAATGTTGTTTCCAATACAAATTATAAAAATCAATGTGTTTTCATTAGAATTAACTAAAATGTTCCTGATTTTCCGTTTATATTACCGATGGAAGATGTACACGTAAAACCGCTCTAATCCGGCTGAAACGTCGATATATGCAATAAAACAGAACTTCTCCCCCTTTTCAATATCTTACTCAGTATTTTAAAGAGAAACAAATATATGATTGAAAATGAAGTATTTAAGGTTATAATCTAATCAATTATGTGTTTGCATCATTTTAATTGTATATTTATTGAGTTAATACTAATAAACTGAAAATTCACAAAAACGAGGAAAAACGGCAAAATATTGCCTAATTTGATGATATTTTGATTAAATCACACAAAGGAAAAGGGAATGATAAACGTCAAAATATTGCTAAATTCGATGATTTCTCGTACGAAACAAAATGCAAGAAAACTTACTTAAAATGCAATATTATGCGAAATTCTGAGATTTGAAGGCCAAATCACATATCGTGATACTACATGAAATAGTATCGAAATATTGGAAAAATGAATATATTTACGTAATATCAAACTACATGAAAAACGAAAAAAGTCACTATTATACCAAATTTGTGGATTTTAACTTCGAATCATAAAGCGAGGTTTCGTACTATTTAGATCCATGAAAAGACATATGACAATGTTGTTTCCAATACAAATTATAAAAATCAATGTGTTTTCATTAGAATTAACTAAAATGTTCCTGATTTTCCGTTTATATTACCGATGGAAGATGTACACGTAAAACCGCTCTATTCCGGCTGAAACGTCGATATATGCAATAAAAACCGAACTTCTCCCCTTTTCAATATCTTACTCAGTATTTTAACGAGAAACAAATAGATGATTGAAAATGAAGTATTTAAGGTTACTATCTAATCAATTATGTGTTTGCATCATTTTTATTGTATATTTAATGAATTAATACTAATAAACTGAAAATTCACAAAAACGTGGAAAAACGGCAAAATATTGCCTAATTCGATGATATTTTGATTAAATCACATAAAGGAAAAGGTAATGATAAACGTCAAAATATTGCTAAATTCGATGATTTCTCATACGAAACAAAATGCAAGAAAACTTGCTTAAAATGCAATATTATGCGAAATTCTGAGATTTGAAGGCCAAATCACATATCGTGACACTACATGAATTAGTATCGAAATATTGGTAAAAATGAATATATATACGTAATATCAAACTACATGAAAAACGTGAAAAAAAGTCACTATTTTACCAAATTTGAGGATTTTAACTTCGAATCATAAAGCGAGGTTTCGTACTATTTAGATCCATGAAAAGACATATGACAATGTTGTTTCCAATACAAATTATAAAAATCAATGTGTTTTCATTAGAATTAACTAAAATGTTCCTGATTTTCCGTTTATATTACCGATGGAAGATGTACACGTAAAACCGCTCTAATCCGGCTGAAACGTCGATATATGCAATAAAACAGAACTTCTCCCCCTTTTCAATATCTTACTCAGTATTTTAAAGAGAAACAAATATATGATTGAAAATGAAGTATTTAAGGTTATAATCTAATCAATTATGTGTTTGCATCATTTTAATTGTATATTTATTGAGTTAATACTAATAAACTGAAAATTCACAAAAACGAGGAAAAACGGCAAAATATTGCCTAATTTGATGATATTTTGATTAAATCACACAAAGGAAAAGGGAATGATAAACGTCAAAATATTGCTAAATTCGATGATTTCTCGTACGAAACAAAATGCAAGAAAACTTACTTAAAATGCAATATTATGCGAAATTCTGAGATTTGAAGGCCAAATCACATATCGTGATACTACATGAAATAGTATCGAAATATTGGAAAAATGAATATATTTACGTAATATCAAACTACATGAAAAACGAAAAAAGTCACTATTATACCAAATTTGTGGATTTTAACTTCGAATCATAAAGCGAGGTTTCGTACTATTTAGATCCATGAAAAGACATATGACAATGTTGTTTCCAATACAAATTATAAAAATCAATGTGTTTTCATTAGAATTAACTAAAATGTTCCTGATTTTCCGTTTATATTACCGATGGAAGATGTACACGTAAAACCGCTCTATTCCGGCTGAAACGTCGATATATGCAATAAAAACCGAACTTCTCCCCTTTTCAATATCTTACTCAGTATTTTAACGAGAAACAAATAGATGATTGAAAATGAAGTATTTAAGGTTACTATCTAATCAATTATGTGTTTGCATCATTTTTATTGTATATTTAATGAATTAATACTAATAAACTGAAAATTCACAAAAACGTGGAAAAACGGCAAAATATTGCCTAATTCGATGATATTTTGATTAAATCACATAAAGGAAAAGGTAATGATAAACGTCAAAATATTGCTAAATTCGATGATTTCTCATACGAAACAAAATGCAAGAAAACTTGCTTAAAATGCAATATTATGCGAAATTCTGAGATTTGAAGGCCAAATCACATATCGTGACACTACATGAATTAGTATCGAAATATTGGTAAAAATGAATATATATACGTAATATCAAACTACATGAAAAACGTGAAAAAAAGTCACTATTTTACCAAATTTGAGGATTTTAACTTCGAATCATAAAGCGAGGTTTCGTACTATTTAGATCCATGAAAAGACATATGACAATGTTGTTTCCAATACAAATTATAAAAATCAATGTGTTTTCATTAGAATTAACTAAAATGTTCCTGATTTTCCGTTTATATTACCGATGGAAGATGTACACGTAAAACCGCTCTAATCCGGCTGAAACGTCGATATATGCAATAAAACAGAACTTCTCCCCCTTTTCAATATCTTACTCAGTATTTTAAAGAGAAACAAATATATGATTGAAAATGAAGTATTTAAGGTTATAATCTAATCAATTATGTGTTTGCATCATTTTAATTGTATATTTATTGAGTTAATACTAATAAACTGAAAATTCACAAAAACGAGGAAAAACGGCAAAATATTGCCTAATTTGATGATATTTTGATTAAATCACACAAAGGAAAAGGGAATGATAAACGTCAAAATATTGCTAAATTCGATGATTTCTCGTACGAAACAAAATGCAAGAAAACTTACTTAAAATGCAATATTATGCGAAATTCTGAGATTTGAAGGCCAAATCACATATCGTGATACTACATGAAATAGTATCGAAATATTGGAAAAATGAAAATATTTACGTAATATCAAACTACATGAAAAACGAAAAAAGTCACTATTATACCAAATTTGTGGATTTTAACTTCGAATCATAAAGCGAGGTTTCGTACTATTTAGATCCATGAAAAGACATATGACAATGTTGTTTCCAATACAAATTATAAAAATCAATGTGTTTTCATTAGAATTAACTAAAATGTTCCTGATTTTCCGTTTATATTACCGATGGAAGATGTACATCTTCCATCGGTAATATAAACGGAAAATCAGGAACATTTTAGTTAACACTTTCGCGCTCTCGGCGCTCAAAAAAAAACAATACCCCAGATGCTTTCGGCACTTCGCGCGCCTACGCGGTAAGACCGAAAAAGTGTACACTCTTTTGACTGTCCTGACAATAATTGAAGGCGCACGTATTTAAATTTGGTATCACTGTGTTCGCAATGAAATTGTCTATCAGAGCATACCTATAAAATGCCGCCCAAGCATAAGGAGTATCAACACCAAATAAAAAACTATGCAGATCACTCGCCGAGAGCGCCAAACAGCAACAAAATGTTTCCACTTTCTTAATGGTTGCGAAGCCTACAGTTGTCCTACATCGCTAATTTTGGTATCATTGGAATCGCAATAAAATTCTCTACACGGACATATGCATATGAATGTTTAATATAGGTAATTGCCCACCCGCAACAGTGTGTGAAGTGGAGAGTAGTTAGCCGCGAGCGCACTGGCGAAAACACCGGGGGGAAATCATGCTTGGAAAGTTTATACGTTTCCTGACCCTACTTTTCTATGTACGTATTTCTTTTTTATACCAATGTGTTCGCAATAAAATTTCCTATAAGATGAACTGTAAACATTGGTACAAAGCATGTGTAAGAGAAGCGCCAAATATAGAACCACGTCGCTCAGTATGCGTTCGCGGCAGAAACGAACGCATTGTTTTTGTTCGTTTGATGTTTGTCATGTTTATACTTGTTGAAACATTTTATAATTTGTATGACAGTGATCGCAGTAAAATTCCCTACACAGACATATACATAACACATACAAATATTTCCCACGTGTTGGATATATCAACGGCTAAAGGGGAACCCACTGCCACACGCTCGCCACACCCCCAAACATACTTTGTGTATTTTTTTTTTTACTCATAGAAGTTTATGTGATATAATATTCATTCTGGTACCAAAAAAATTCGCAAATAAATTCTCTACAAAACAAAAGTATCCCCATCCATTTCAGTTTAAAAATGGAATTTATAGAAATATTTTTTCGATTGACGAGAAAAGTAGGCAGTTATGCGGAATCGTAAGAAAAACCAGTGACGAGTTATCTCTAATATAAAGCGCGAAAGTGTTAATACTATTGAAAATACATTGATTTTTATCATTTGTATTGGAAACAACATTTTCATATGTCTTTTCTTGGATCTAAATAATACGAAACCTCGCTCTATGATTTGAAGTTAAAATCCTCAAATATGGTTAAATAGTTACTTTTTTTTCAAGTTTTTCATGTAGTTTGATACTACGTAAATACATTCATTTTTACCAATATTTCGATTCTATTTCATGTAGTATAACGATATGTGATTTGGCCTTCAAATCTCAGAATTTCGCACAATATTGCATTTTAAGCAAGTTTTCTTGCATTTTGTTTCGTACGAGAAATCATCGAATTTAGCAATATTTTGACGTTTATCATCCCCTTTTCCTTTGTTTGATTTAAACAAAATATGACCGAATTAGGCAATATTTTGCCATTTTTCCTCGTTTTTGTGAATTTTCAGTCTATGGGTATTAATTCATTATATATACGATAAAAATGAGGCAAACACATAATTGATTAGATAATAACCTTAAATACTTCATTTTCAATCAACTGTTAGTTTCTCGTTAAAATACTGAGTAAGATATTGAAAAGGGGAGAAGTTCTGTTTTTATTGCATATATCGACGTTTCAGCCGGAATAGAGCGATTTTCGTGTACATCTTCCATCGGTAATATAAACGGAAAATCAGGAACATTTTAGTTAACACTAATGAAAATACATTGATTTTTATCATTTGTATTGGAAACAACATTTTCATATGTCTTTTCTTGGATCTAAATAATACGAAACCTCGCTCTATGATTTGAAGTTAAAATCCTCAAATATAGTTAAATATTGACTTTTTCACGTTTTTCATGTAGTTTGATATTACGTAAATATATTCATTTTTACCTATATTTCGATACTATTTCATGTAGTATCACGATATGTGATTTGGCCTTCGAATCTCAGAATTTCGCATAATATTGCATTTTAAGCAAGTTTTCTTGCATTTTGTTTCGTACCAGAATTCATCGAATTTAGCAATATTTTGACGTTTATTTTTTTTCCCTTTTCCCTTTATTTTATTTCTCTTTTCCTTTATGTGATTTAATCAAAATATCATCGAATTAGGCAATATTTTGCCGTTTTTCCACGTTTTTGTGAATTTTCAGTTTATTAGTATTAACTCAATAAATATACAATAAAAATGATGCAAACACATAATTGATTAGATTATAACCTTAAATACTTCATTTTCAATCATTTATTTGTTTCTCTTTAAAATACTGATTAAGATATTGAAAAGGGGAGAAGTTCTGTTTTTATTGCATATATCGACGTTTCAGCCGGATTAGAGCGGTTTTACGTGGACATCTTCCATCGGTAATATAAACGGAAAATCAGGAACATTTTAGTTAATTCTAATGAAAACACATTGATTTTTATAATTTGTATTGGAAACAACATTGTCATATGTCTTTTCATGGATCTAAATAGTACGAAACCTCGCTTTATGATTCGAATTTAAAATCCTCAAATTTGGTATAATAGTGACTTTTTTCACGTTTTTCATGTAGTTTGATATTACGTATATATATTAATTTTTCCCAATATTTCGATACTATTTCATGTAGTATCACGATCTGTGATTTGGCCTTCAAATCTCAGAATTTCGCATAATATTGCATTTTAAGCAAGTTTTCTTGCATTTTGTTTCGTACGAGAAATCATCGAATTTAGCAATATTTTGACGTTTATCATTCCCTTTTCCTTCATGTCATTTAATCAAAATATCATCGAATTAGGCAATATTTTCCCGTTTTTCCACGTTTTTGTGAATTTTCAGTTTATTAGTATTAACTCAATAAATATACAATAAAAATGATGCAAACACATAATTGATTAGATTATAACCTTAAATACTTCATTTTCAATCATTTATTTGTTTCTCTTTAAAATACTGATTAAGATATTGAAAAGGGGAGAAGTTCTGTTTTTATTGCATATATCGACGTTTCAGCCGGATTAGAGCGGTTTTACGTGGACATCTTCCATCGGTAATATAAACGGAAAATCAGGAACATTTTAGTTAATTCTAATGAAAACACATTGATTTTTATAATTTGTATTGGAAACAACATTGTCATATGTCTTTTCATGGATCTAAATAGTACGAAACCTCGCTTTATGATTCGAAGTTAAAATCCTCAAATTTGGTATAATCGTGACTTTTTTCAGGTTTTTCATGTAGTTTGATATTACGTAAATATATTCATTTTTACCAATATTTCGATACTATTTCATGTAGTATCACGATATGTGATTTGGCCTTCAAATCTCAGAATTTCGCATAATATTGCGAAATTCTGAGATTTGAAGGCCAAATCACATATCGTGATACTACATGAAATAGTATCGAAATATTGGAAAAATGAATATATTTACGTAATATCAAACTACATGAAAAACGAAAAAAGTCACTATTATACCAAATTTGTGGATTTTAACTTCGAATCATAAAGCGAGGTTTCGTACTATTTAGATCCATGAAAAGACATATGACAATGTTGTTTCCAATACAAATTATAAAAATCAATGTGTTTTCATTAGAATTAACTAAAATGTTCCTGATTTTCCGTTTATATTACCGATGGAAGATGTACACGTAAAACCGCTCTATTCCGGCTGAAACGTCGATATATGCAATAAAAACCGAACTTCTCCCCTTTTCAATATCTTACTCAGTATTTTAACGAGAAACAAATAGATGATTGAAAATGAAGTATTTAAGGTTACTATCTAATCAATTATGTGTTTGCATCATTTTTATTGTATATTTAATGAATTAATACTAATAAACTGAAAATTCACAAAAACGTGGAAAAACGGCAAAATATTGCCTAATTCGATGATATTTTGATTAAATCACATAAAGGAAAAGGTAATGATAAACGTCAAAATATTGCTAAATTCGATGATTTCTCATACGAAACAAAATGCAAGAAAACTTGCTTAAAATGCAATATTATGCGAAATTCTGAGATTTGAAGGCCAAATCACATATCGTGACACTACATGAATTAGTATCGAAATATTGGTAAAAATGAATATATATACGTAATATCAAACTACATGAAAAACGTGAAAAAAAGTCACTATTTTACCAAATTTGAGGATTTTAACTTCGAATCATAAAGCGAGGTTTCGTACTATTTAGATCCATGAAAAGACATATGACAATGTTGTTTCCAATACAAATTATAAAAATCAATGTGTTTTCATTAGAATTAACTAAAATGTTCCTGATTTTCCGTTTATATTACCGATGGAAGATGTACACGTAAAACCGCTCTAATCCGGCTGAAACGTCGATATATGCAATAAAACAGAACTTCTCCCCCTTTTCAATATCTTACTCAGTATTTTAAAGAGAAACAAATATATGATTGAAAATGAAGTATTTAAGGTTATAATCTAATCAATTATGTGTTTGCATCATTTTAATTGTATATTTATTGAGTTAATACTAATAAACTGAAAATTCACAAAAACGAGGAAAAACGGCAAAATATTGCCTAATTTGATGATATTTTGATTAAATCACACAAAGGAAAAGGGAATGATAAACGTCAAAATATTGCTAAATTCGATGATTTCTCGTACGAAACAAAATGCAAGAAAACTTACTTAAAATGCAATATTATGCGAAATTCTGAGATTTGAAGGCCAAATCACATATCGTGATACTACATGAAATAGTATCGAAATATTGGAAAAATGAATATATTTACGTAATATCAAACTACATGAAAAACGAAAAAAGTCACTATTATACCAAATTTGTGGATTTTAACTTCGAATCATAAAGCGAGGTTTCGTACTATTTAGATCCATGAAAAGACATATGACAATGTTGTTTCCAATACAAATTATAAAAATCAATGTGTTTTCATTAGAATTAACTAAAATGTTCCTGATTTTCCGTTTATATTACCGATGGAAGATGTACATCTTCCATCGGTAATATAAACGGAAAATCAGGAACATTTTAGTTAACACTTTCGCGCTCTCGGCGCTCAAAAAAAAACAATACCCCAGATGCTTTCGGCACTTCGCGCGCCTACGCGGTAAGACCGAAAAAGTGTACACTCTTTTGACTGTCCTGACAATAATTGAAGGCGCACGTATTTAAATTTGGTATCACTGTGTTCGCAATGAAATTGTCTATCAGAGCATACCTATAAAATGCCGCCCAAGCATAAGGAGTATCAACACCAAATAAAAAACTATGCAGATCACTCGCCGAGAGCGCCAAACAGCAACAAAATGTTTCCACT
Source organism: Procambarus clarkii (assembly GCF_040958095.1). Taxonomy (NCBI): domain Eukaryota; kingdom Metazoa; phylum Arthropoda; class Malacostraca; order Decapoda; family Cambaridae; genus Procambarus; species Procambarus clarkii. The sequence continues at coordinate 26,379 of NW_027189716.1, forward strand.
TTCTTAATGGTTGCGAAGCCTACAGTTGTCCTACATCGCTAATTTTGGTATCATTGGAATCGCAATAAAATTCTCTACACGGACATATGCATATGAATGTTTAATATAGGTAATTGCCCACCCGCAACAGTGTGTGAAGTGGAGAGTAGTTAGCCGCGAGCGCACTGGCGAAAACACCGGGGGGAAATCATGCTTGGAAAGTTTATACGTTTCCTGACCCTACTTTTCTATGTACGTATTTCTTTTTTATACCAATGTGTTCGCAATAAAATTTCCTATAAGATGAACTGTAAACATTGGTACAAAGCATGTGTAAGAGAAGCGCCAAATATAGAACCACGTCGCTCAGTATGCGTTCGCGGCAGAAACGAACGCATTGTTTTTGTTCGTTTGATGTTTGTCATGTTTATACTTGTTGAAACATTTTATAATTTGTATGACAGTGATCGCAGTAAAATTCCCTACACAGACATATACATAACACATACAAATATTTCCCACGTGTTGGATATATCAACGGCTAAAGGGGAACCCACTGCCACACGCTCGCCACACCCCCAAACATACTTTGTGTATTTTTTTTTTTACTCATAGAAGTTTATGTGATATAATATTCATTCTGGTACCAAAAAAATTCGCAAATAAATTCTCTACAAAACAAAAGTATCCCCATCCATTTCAGTTTAAAAATGGAATTTATAGAAATATTTTTTCGATTGACGAGAAAAGTAGGCAGTTATGCGGAATCGTAAGAAAAACCAGTGACGAGTTATCTCTAATATAAAGCGCGAAAGTGTTAATACTATTGAAAATACATTGATTTTTATCATTTGTATTGGAAACAACATTTTCATATGTCTTTTCTTGGATCTAAATAATACGAAACCTCGCTCTATGATTTGAAGTTAAAATCCTCAAATATGGTTAAATAGTTACTTTTTTTTCAAGTTTTTCATGTAGTTTGATACTACGTAAATACATTCATTTTTACCAATATTTCGATTCTATTTCATGTAGTATAACGATATGTGATTTGGCCTTCAAATCTCAGAATTTCGCACAATATTGCATTTTAAGCAAGTTTTCTTGCATTTTGTTTCGTACGAGAAATCATCGAATTTAGCAATATTTTGACGTTTATCATCCCCTTTTCCTTTGTTTGATTTAAACAAAATATGACCGAATTAGGCAATATTTTGCCATTTCTCCTCGTTTTTGTGAATTTTCAGTCTATGGGTATTAATTCATTATATATACGATAAAAATGAGGCAAACACATAATTGATTAGATAATAACCTTAAATACTTCATTTTCAATCAACTATTAGTTTCTCGTTAAAATACTGAGTAAGATATTGAAAAGGGGAGAAGTTCTGTTTTTATTGCATATATCGACGTTTCAGCCGGAATAGAGCGATTTTCGTGTACATCTTCCATCGGTAATATAAACGGAAAATCAGGAACATTTTAGTTAACACTAATGAAAATACATTGATTTTTATCATTTGTATTGGAAACAACATTTTCATATGTCTTTTCTTGGATCTAAATAATACGAAACCTCGCTCTATGATTTGAAGTTAAAATCCTCAAATATAGTTAAATATTGACTTTTTCACGTTTTTCATGTAGTTTGATATTACGTAAATATATTCATTTTTACCTATATTTCGATACTATTTCATGTAGTATCACGATATGTGATTTGGCCTTCGAATCTCAGAATTTCGCATAATATTGCATTTTAAGCAAGTTTTCTTGCATTTTGTTTCGTACCAGAAATCATCGAATTTAGCAATATTTTGACGTTTATTTTTTTTCCCTTTTCCCTTTATTTTATTTCTCTTTTCCTTTATGTGATTTAATCAAAATATCATCGAATTAGGCAATATTTTGCCGTTTTTCCACGTTTTTGTGAATTTTCAGTTTATTAGTATTAACTCAATAAATATACAATAAAAATGATGCAAACACATAATTGATTAGATTATAACCTTAAATACTTCATTTTCAATCATTTATTTGTTTCTCTTTAAAATACTGATTAAGATATTGAAAAGGGGAGAAGTTCTGTTTTTATTGCATATATCGACGTTTCAGCCGGATTAGAGCGGTTTTACGTGGACATCTTCCATCGGTAATATAAACGGAAAATCAGGAACATTTTAGTTAATTCTAATGAAAACACATTGATTTTTATAATTTGTATTGGAAACAACATTGTCATATGTCTTTTCATGGATCTAAATAGTACGAAACCTCGCTTTATGATTCGAATTTAAAATCCTCAAATTTGGTATAATAGTGACTTTTTTCACGTTTTTCATGTAGTTTGATATTACGTATATATATTAATTTTTCCCAATATTTCGATACTATTTCATGTAGTATCACGATCTGTGATTTGGCCTTCAAATCTCAGAATTTCGCATAATATTGCATTTTAAGCAAGTTTTCTTGCATTTTGTTTCGTACGAGAAATCATCGAATTTAGCAATATTTTGACGTTTATCATTCCCTTTTCCTTCATGTCATTTAATCAAAATATCATCGAATTAGGCAATATTTTGCCGTTTTTCCACGTTTTTGTGAATTTTCAGTTTATTAGTATTAACTCAATAAATATACAATAAAAATGATGCAAACACATAATTGATTAGATTATAACCTTAAATACTTCATTTTCAATCATTTATTTGTTTCTCTTTAAAATACTGATTAAGATATTGAAAAGGGGAGAAGTTCTGTTTTTATTGCATATATCGACGTTTCAGCCGGATTAGAGCGGTTTTACGTGGACATCTTCCATCGGTAATATAAACGGAAAATCAGGAACATTTTAGTTAATTCTAATGAAAACACATTGATTTTTATAATTTGTATTGGAAACAACATTGTCATATGTCTTTTCATGGATCTAAATAGTACGAAACCTCGCTTTATGATTCGAAGTTAAAATCCTCAAATTTGGTATAATCGTGACTTTTTTCAGGTTTTTCATGTAGTTTGATATTACGTAAATATATTCATTTTTACCAATATTTCGATACTATTTCATGTAGTATCACGATATGTGATTTGGCCTTCAAATCTCAGAATTTCGCATAATATTGCGAAATTCTGAGATTTGAAGGCCAAATCACATATCGTGATACTACATGAAATAGTATCGAAATATTGGAAAAATGAATATATTTACGTAATATCAAACTACATGAAAAACGAAAAAAGTCACTATTATACCAAATTTGTGGATTTTAACTTCGAATCATAAAGCGAGGTTTCGTACTATTTAGATCCATGAAAAGACATATGACAATGTTGTTTCCAATACAAATTATAAAAATCAATGTGTTTTCATTAGAATTAACTAAAATGTTCCTGATTTTCCGTTTATATTACCGATGGAAGATGTACACGTAAAACCGCTCTATTCCGGCTGAAACGTCGATATATGCAATAAAAACCGAACTTCTCCCCTTTTCAATATCTTACTCAGTATTTTAACGAGAAACAAATAGATGATTGAAAATGAAGTATTTAAGGTTACTATCTAATCAATTATGTGTTTGCATCATTTTTATTGTATATTTAATGAATTAATACTAATAAACTGAAAATTCACAAAAACGTGGAAAAACGGCAAAATATTGCCTAATTCGATGATATTTTGATTAAATCACATAAAGGAAAAGGTAATGATAAACGTCAAAATATTGCTAAATTCGATGATTTCTCATACGAAACAAAATGCAAGAAAACTTGCTTAAAATGCAATATTATGCGAAATTCTGAGATTTGAAGGCCAAATCACATATCGTGACACTACATGAATTAGTATCGAAATATTGGTAAAAATGAATATATATACGTAATATCAAACTACATGAAAAACGTGAAAAAAAGTCACTATTTTACCAAATTTGAGGATTTTAACTTCGAATCATAAAGCGAGGTTTCGTACTATTTAGATCCATGAAAAGACATATGACAATGTTGTTTCCAATACAAATTATAAAAATCAATGTGTTTTCATTAGAATTAACTAAAATGTTCCTGATTTTCCGTTTATATTACCGATGGAAGATGTACACGTAAAACCGCTCTAATCCGGCTGAAACGTCGATATATGCAATAAAACAGAACTTCTCCCCCTTTTCAATATCTTACTCAGTATTTTAAAGAGAAACAAATATATGATTGAAAATGAAGTATTTAAGGTTATAATCTAATCAATTATGTGTTTGCATCATTTTAATTGTATATTTATTGAGTTAATACTAATAAACTGAAAATTCACAAAAACGAGGAAAAACGGCAAAATATTGCCTAATTTGATGATATTTTGATTAAATCACACAAAGGAAAAGGGAATGATAAACGTCAAAATATTGCTAAATTCGATGATTTCTCGTACGAAACAAAATGCAAGAAAACTTACTTAAAATGCAATATTATGCGAAATTCTGAGATTTGAAGGCCAAATCACATATCGTGATACTACATGAAATAGTATCGAAATATTGGAAAAATGAATATATTTACGTAATATCAAACTACATGAAAAACGAAAAAAGTCACTATTATACCAAATTTGTGGATTTTAACTTCGAATCATAAAGCGAGGTTTCGTACTATTTAGATCCATGAAAAGACATATGACAATGTTGTTTCCAATACAAATTATAAAAATCAATGTGTTTTCATTAGAATTAACTAAAATGTTCCTGATTTTCCGTTTATATTACCGATGGAAGATGTGCACGTAAAACCGCTCTATTCCGGCTGAAACGTCGATATATGCAATAAAAACCGAACTTCTCCCCTTTTCAATATCTTACTCAGTATTTTAACGAGAAACAAATAGATGATTGAAAATGAAGTATTTAAGGTTACTATCTAATCAATTATGTGTTTGCATCATTTTTATTGTATATTTAATGAATTAATACTAATAAACTGAAAATTCACAAAAACGTGGAAAAACGGCAAAATATTGCCTAATTCGATGATATTTTGATTAAATCACATAAAGGAAAAGGTAATGATAAACGTCAAAATATTGCTAAATTCGATGATTTCTCATACGAAACAAAATGCAAGAAAACTTGCTTAAAATGCAATATTATGCGAAATTCTGAGATTTGAAGGCCAAATCACATATCGTGACACTACATGAATTAGTATCGAAATATTGGTAAAAATGAATATATATACGTAATATCAAACTACATGAAAAACGTGAAAAAAAGTCACTATTTTACCAAATTTGAGGATTTTAACTTCGAATCATAAAGCGAGGTTTCGTACTATTTAGATCCATGAAAAGACATATGACAATGTTGTTTCCAATACAAATTATAAAAATCAATGTGTTTTCATTAGAATTAACTAAAATGTTCCTGATTTTCCGTTTATATTACCGATGGAAGATGTACACGTAAAACCGCTCTAATCCGGCTGAAACGTCGATATATGCAATAAAACAGAACTTCTCCCCCTTTTCAATATCTTACTCAGTATTTTAAAGAGAAACAAATATATGATTGAAAATGAAGTATTTAAGGTTATAATCTAATCAATTATGTGTTTGCATCATTTTAATTGTATATTTATTGAGTTAATACTAATAAACTGAAAATTCACAAAAACGAGGAAAAACGGCAAAATATTGCCTAATTTGATGATATTTTGATTAAATCACACAAAGGAAAAGGGAATGATAAACGTCAAAATATTGCTAAATTCGATGATTTCTCGTACGAAACAAAATGCAAGAAAACTTACTTAAAATGCAATATTATGCGAAATTCTGAGATTTGAAGGCCAAATCACATATCGTGATACTACATGAAATAGTATCGAAATATTGGAAAAATGAATATATTTACGTAATATCAAACTACATGAAAAACGAAAAAAGTCACTATTATACCAAATTTGTGGATTTTAACTTCGAATCATAAAGCGAGGTTTCGTACTATTTAGATCCATGAAAAGACATATGACAATGTTGTTTCCAATACAAATTATAAAAATCAATGTGTTTTCATTAGAATTAACTAAAATGTTCCTGATTTTCCGTTTATATTACCGATGGAAGATGTACATCTTCCATCGGTAATATAAACGGAAAATCAGGAACATTTTAGTTAACACTTTCGCGCTCTCGGCGCTCAAAAAAAAACAATACCCCAGATGCTTTCGGCACTTCGCGCGCCTACGCGGTAAGACCGAAAAAGTGTACACTCTTTTGACTGTCCTGACAATAATTGAAGGCGCACGTATTTAAATTTGGTATCACTGTGTTCGCAATGAAATTGTCTATCAGAGCATACCTATAAAATGCCGCCCAAGCATAAGGAGTATCAACACCAAATAAAAAACTATGCAGATCACTCGCCGAGAGCGCCAAACAGCAACAAAATGTTTCCACTTTCTTAATGGTTGCGAAGCCTACAGTTGTCGTACATCGCTAATTTTGGTATCATTGGAATCGCAATAAAATTCTCTACACGGACATATGCATATGAATGTTTAATATAGGTAATTGCCCACCCGCAACAGTGTGTGAAGTGGAGAGTAGTTAGCCGCGAGCGCACTGGCGAAAACACCGGGGGGAAATCATGCTTGGAAAGTTTATACGTTTCCTGACCCTACTTTTCTATGTACGTATTTCTTTTTTATACCAATGTGTTCGCAATAAAATTTCCTATAAGATGAACTGTAAACATTGGTACAAAGCATGTGTAAGAGAAGCGCCAAATATAGAACCACGTCGCTCAGTATGCGTTCGCGGCAGAAACGAACGCATTGTTTTTGTTCGTTTGATGTTTGTCATGTTTATACTTGTTGAAACATTTTATAATTTGTATGACAGTGATCGCAGTAAAATTCCCTACACAGACATATACATAACACATACAAATATTTCCCACGTGTTGGATATATCAACGGCTAAAGGGGAACCCACTGCCACACGCTCGCCACACCCCCAAACATACTTTGTGTATTTTTTTTTTTACTCATAGAAGTTTATGTGATATAATATTCATTCTGGTACCAAAAAAATTCGCAAATAAATTCTCTACAAAACAAAAGTATCCCCATCCATTTCAGTTTAAAAATGGAATTTATAGAAATATTTTTTCGATTGACGAGAAAAGTAGGCAGTTATGCGGAATCGTAAGAAAAACCAGTGACGAGTTATCTCTAATATAAAGCGCGAAAGTGTTAATACTATTGAAAATACATTGATTTTTATCATTTGTATTGGAAACAACATTTTCATATGTCTTTTCTTGGATCTAAATAATACGAAACCTCGCTCTATGATTTGAAGTTAAAATCCTCAAATATGGTTAAATAGTTACTTTTTTTTCAAGTTTTTCATGTAGTTTGATACTACGTAAATACATTCATTTTTACCAATATTTCGATTCTATTTCATGTAGTATAACGATATGTGATTTGGCCTTCAAATCTCAGAATTTCGCACAATATTGCATTTTAAGCAAGTTTTCTTGCATTTTGTTTCGTACGAGAAATCATCGAATTTAGCAATATTTTGACGTTTATCATCCCCTTTTCCTTTGTTTGATTTAAACAAAATATGACCGAATTAGGCAATATTTTGCCATTTTTCCTCGTTTTTGTGAATTTTCAGTCTATGGGTATTAATTCATTATATATACGATAAAAATGGGGCAAACACATAATTGATTAGATAATAACCTTAAATACTTCATTTTCAATCAACTATTAGTTTCTCGTTAAAATACTGAGTAAGATATTGAAAAGGGGAGAAGTTCTGTTTTTATTGCATATATCGACGTTTCAGCCGGAATAGAGCGATTTTCGTGTACATCTTCCATCGGTAATATAAACGGAAAATCAGGAACATTTTAGTTAACACTAATGAAAATACATTGATTTTTATCATTTGTATTGGAAACAACATTTTCATATGTCTTTTCTTGGATCTAAATAATACGAAACCTCGCTCTATGATTTGAAGTTAAAATCCTCAAATATAGTTAAATATTGACTTTTTCACGTTTTTCATGTAGTTTGATATTACGTAAATATATTCATTTTTACCTATATTTCGATACTATTTCATGTAGTATCACGATATGTGATTTGGCCTTCGAATCTCAGAATTTCGCATAATATTGCATTTTAAGCAAGTTTTCTTGCATTTTGTTTCGTACCAGAAATCATCGAATTTAGCAATATTTTGACGTTTATTTTTTTTCCCTTTTCCCTTTATTTTATTTCTCTTTTCCTTTATGTGATTTAATCAAAATATCATCGAATTAGGCAATATTTTGCCGTTTTTCCACGTTTTTGTGAATTTTCAGTTTATTAGTATTAACTCAATAAATATACAATAAAAATGATGCAAACACATAATTGATTAGATTATAACCTTAAATACTTCATTTTCAATCATTTATTTGTTTCTCTTTAAAATACTGATTAAGATATTGAAAAGGGGAGAAGTTCTGTTTTTATTGCATATATCGACGTTTCAGCCGGATTAGAGCGGTTTTACGTGGACATCTTCCATCGGTAATATAAACGGAAAATCAGGAACATTTTAGTTAATTCTAATGAAAACACATTGATTTTTATAATTTGTATTGGAAACAACATTGTCATATGTCTTTTCATGGATCTAAATAGTACGAAACCTCGCTTTATGATTCGAATTTAAAATCCTCAAATTTGGTATAATAGTGACTTTTTTCACGTTTTTCATGTAGTTTGATATTACGTATATATATATTAATTTTTCCCAATATTTCGATACTATTTCATGTAGTATCACGATCTGTGATTTGGCCTTCAAATCTCAGAATTTCGCATAATATTGCATTTTAAGCAAGTTTTCTTGCATTTTGTTTCGTACGAGAAATCATCGAATTTAGCAATATTTTGACGTTTATCATTCCCTTTTCCTTCATGTCATTTAATCAAAATATCATCGAATTAGGCAATATTTTGCCGGTTTTCCACGTTTTTGTGAATTTTCAGTTTATTAGTATTAACTCAATAAATATACAATAAAAATGATGCAAACACATAATTGATTAGATTATAACCTTAAATACTTCATTTTCAATCATTTATTTGTTTCTCTTTAAAATACTGATTAAGATATTGAAAAGGGGAGAAGTTCTGTTTTTATTGCATATATCGACGTTTCAGCCGGATTAGAGCGGTTTTACGTGGACATCTTCCATCGGTAATATAAACGGAAAATCAGGAACATTTTAGTTAATTCTAATGAAAACACATTGATTTTTATAATTTGTATTGGAAACAACATTGTCATATGTCTTTTCATGGATCTAAATAGTACGAAACCTCGCTTTATGATTCGAAGTTAAAATCCTCAAATTTGGTATAATCGTGACTTTTTTCAGGTTTTTCATGTAGTTTGATATTACGTAAATATATTCATTTTTACCAATATTTCGATACTATTTCATGTAGTATCACGATATGTGATTTGGCCTTCAAATCTCAGAATTTCGCATAATATTGCGAAATTCTGAGATTTGAAGGCCAAATCACATATCGTGATACTACATGAAATAGTATCGAAATATTGGAAAAATGAATATATTTACGTAATATCAAACTACATGAAAAACGAAAAAAGTCACTATTATACCAAATTTGTGGATTTTAACTTCGAATCATAAAGCGAGGTTTCGTACTATTTAGATCCATGAAAAGACATATGACAATGTTGTTTCCAATACAAATTATAAAAATCAATGTGTTTTCATTAGAATTAACTAAAATGTTCCTGATTTTCCGTTTATATTACCGATGGAAGATGTACATCTTCCATCGGTAATATAAACGGAAAATCAGGAACATTTTAGTTAACACTTTCGCGCTCTCGGCGCTCAAAAAAAAACAATACCCCAGATGCTTTCGGCACTTCGCGCGCCTACGCGGTAAGACCGAAAAAGTGTACACTCTTTTGACTGTCCTGACAATAATTGAAGGCGCACGTATTTAAATTTGGTATCACTGTGTTCGCAATGAAATTGTCTATCAGAGCATACCTATAAAATGCCGCCCAAGCATAAGGAGTATCAACACCAAATAAAAAACTATGCAGATCACTCGCCGAGAGCGCCAAACTGCAACAAAATGTTTCCACTTTCTTAATGGTTGCGAAGCCTACAGTTGTCCTACATCGCTAATTTTGGTATCATTGGAATCGCAATAAAATTCTCTACACGGACATATGCATATGAATGTTTAATATAGGTAATTGCCCACCCGCAACAGTGTGTGAAGTGGAGAGTAGTTAGCCGCGAGCGCACTGGCGAAAACACCGGGGGGAAATCATGCTTGGAAAGTTTATACGTTTCCTGACCCTACTTTTCTATGTACGTATTTCTTTTTTATACCAATGTGTTCGCAATAAAATTTCCTATAAGATGAACTGTAAACATTGGTACAAAGCATGTGTAAGAGAAGCGCCAAATATAGAACCACGTCGCTCAGTATGCGTTCGCGGCAGAAACGAACGCATTGTTTTTGTTCGTTTGATGTTTGTCATGTTTATACTTGTTGAAACATTTTATAATTTGTATGACAGTGATCGCAGTAAAATTCCCTACACAGACATATACATAACACATACAAATATTTCCCACGTGTTGGATATATCAACGGCTAAAGGGGAACCCACTGCCACACGCTCGCCACACCCCCAAACATACTTTGTGTATTTTTTTTTTTACTCATAGAAGTTTATGTGATATAATATTCATTCTGGTACCAAAAAAATTCGCAAATAAATTCTCTACAAAACAAAAGTATCCCCATCCATTTCAGTTTAAAAATGGAATTTATAGAAATATTTTTTCGATTGACGAGAAAAGTAGGCAGTTATGCGGAATCGTAAGAAAAACCAGTGACGAGTTATCTCTAATATAAAGCGCGAAAGTGTTAATACTATTGAAAATACATTGATTTTTATCATTTGTATTGGAAACAACATTTTCATATGTCTTTTCTTGGATCTAAATAATACGAAACCTCGCTCTATGATTTGAAGTTAAAATCCTCAAATATGGTTAAATAGTTACTTTTTTTTCAAGTTTTTCATGTAGTTTGATACTACGTAAATACATTCATTTTTACCAATATTTCGATTCTATTTCATGTAGTATAACGATATGTGATTTGGCCTTCAAATCTCAGAATTTCGCACAATATTGCATTTTAAGCAAGTTTTCTTGCATTTTGTATCGTACGAGAAATCATCGAATTTAGCAATATTTTGACGTTTATCATCCCCTTTTCCTTTGTTTGATTTAAACAAAATATGATCGAATTAGGCAATATTTTGCCATTTTTCCTCGTTTTTGTGAATTTTCAGTCTATGGGTATTAATTCATTATATATACGATAAAAATGAGGCAAACACATAATTGATTAGATAATAACCTTAAATACTTCACTTTCAATCAACTATTAGTTTCTCGTTAAAATACTGAGTAAGATATTGAAAAGGGGAGAAGTTCTGTTTTTATTGCATATATCGACGTTTCAGCCGGAATAGAGCGATTTTCGTGTACATCTTCCATCGGTAATATAAACGGAAAATCAGGAACATTTTAGTTAACACTAATGAAAATACATTGATTTTTATCATTTGTATTGGAAACAACATTTTCATATGTCTTTTCTTGGATCTAAATAATACGAAACCTCGCTCTATGATTTGAAGTTAAAATCCTCAAATATAGTTAAATATTGACTTTTTCACGTTTTTCATGTAGTTTGATATTACGTAAATATATTCATTTTTACCTATATTTCGATACTATTTCATGTAGTATCACGATATGTGATTTGGCCTTCGAATCTCAGAATTTCGCATAATATTGCATTTTAAGCAAGTTTTCTTGCATTTTGTTTCGTACGAGAAATCATCGAATTTAGCAATATTTTGACGTTTATCATTCCCTTTTCCTTCATGTCATTTAATCAAAATATCATCGAATTAGGCAATATTTTGCCGTTTTTCCACGTTTTTGTGAATTTTCAGTTTATTAGTATTAACTCAATAAATATACAATAAAAATGATGCAAACACATAATTGATTAGATTATAACCTTAAATACTTCATTTTCAATCATTTATTTGTTTCTCTTTAAAATACTGATTAAGATATTGAAAAGGGGAGAAGTTCTGTTTTTATTGCATATATCGACGTTTCAGCCGGATTAGAGCGGTTTTACGTGGACATCTTCCATCGGTAATATAAACGGAAAATCAGGAACATTTTAGTTAATTCTAATGAAAACACATTGATTTTTATAATTTGTATTGGAAACAACATTGTCATATGTCTTTTCATGGATCTAAATAGTACGAAACCTCGCTTTATGATTCGAAGTTAAAATCCTCAAATTTGGTATAATCGTGACTTTTTTCAGGTTTTTCATGTAGTTTGATATTACGTAAATATATTCATTTTTACCAATATTTCGATACTATTTCATGTAGTATCACGATATGTGATTTGGCCTTCAAATCTCAGAATTTCGCATAATATTGCGAAATTCTGAGATTTGAAGGCCAAATCACATATCGTGATACTACATGAAATAGTATCGAAATATTGGAAAAATGAATATATTTACGTAATATCAAACTACATGAAAAACGAAAAAAGTCACTATTATACCAAATTTGTGGATTTTAACTTCGAATCATAAAGCGAGGTTTCGTACTATTTAGATCCATGAAAAGACATATGACAATGTTGTTTCCAATACAAATTATAAAAATCAATGTGTTTTCATTAGAATTAACTAAAATGTTCCTGATTTTCCGTTTATATTACCGATGGAAGATGTACACGTAAAACCGCTCTATTCCGGCTGAAACGTCGATATATGCAATAAAAACCGAACTTCTCCCCTTTTCAATATCTTACTCAGTATTTTAACGAGAAACAAATAGATGATTGAAAATGAAGTATTTAAGGTTACTATCTAATCAATTATGTGTTTGCATCATTTTTATTGTATATTTAATGAATTAATACTAATAAACTGAAAATTCACAAAAACGTGGAAAAACGGCAAAATATTGCCTAATTCGATGATATTTTGATTAAATCACATAAAGGAAAAGGTAATGATAAACGTCAAAATATTGCTAAATTCGATGATTTCTCATACGAAACAAAATGCAAGAAAACTTGCTTAAAATGCAATATTATGCGAAATTCTGAGATTTGAAGGCCAAATCACATATCGTGACACTACATGAATTAGTATCGAAATATTGGTAAAAATGAATATATATACGTAATATCAAACTACATGAAAAACGTGAAAAAAAGTCACTATTTTACCAAATTTGAGGATTTTAACTTCGAATCATAAAGCGAGGTTTCGTACTATTTAGATCCATGAAAAGACATATGACAATGTTGTTTCCAATACAAATTATAAAAATCAATGTGTTTTCATTAGAATTAACTAAAATGTTCCTGATTTTCCGTTTATATTACCGATGGAAGATGTACACGTAAAACCGCTCTAATCCGGCTGAAACGTCGATATATGCAATAAAACAGAACTTCTCCCCCTTTTCAATATCTTACTCAGTATTTTAAAGAGAAACAAATATATGATTGAAAATGAAGTATTTAAGGTTATAATCTAATCAATTATGTGTTTGCATCATTTTAATTGTATATTTATTGAGTTAATACTAATAAACTGAAAATTCACAAAAACGAGGAAAAACGGCAAAATATTGCCTAATTTGATGATATTTTGATTAAATCACACAAAGGAAAAGGGAATGATAAACGTCAAAATATTGCTAAATTCGATGATTTCTCGTACGAAACAAAATGCAAGAAAACTTACTTAAAATGCAATATTATGCGAAATTCTGAGATTTGAAGGCCAAATCACATATCGTGATACTACATGAAATAGTATCGAAATATTGGAAAAATGAATATATTTACGTAATATCAAACTACATGAAAAACGAAAAAAGTCACTATTATACCAAATTTGTGGATTTTAACTTCGAATCATAAAGCGAGGTTTCGTACTATTTAGATCCATGAAAAGACATATGACAATGTTGTTTCCAATACAAATTATAAAAATCAATGTGTTTTCATTAGAATTAACTAAAATGTTCCTGATTTTCCGTTTATATTACCGATGGAAGATGTACATCTTCCATCGGTAATATAAACGGAAAATCAGGAACATTTTAGTTAACACTTTCGCGCTCTCGGCGCTCAAAAAAAAACAATACCCCAGATGCTTTCGGCACTTCGCGCGCCTACGCGGTAAGACCGAAAAAGTGTACACTCTTTTGACTGTCCTGACAATAATTGAAGGCGCACGTATTTAAATTTGGTATCACTGTGTTCGCAATGAAATTGTCTATCAGAGCATACCTATAAAATGCCGCCCAAGCATAAGGAGTATCAACACCAAATAAAAAACTATGCAGATCACTCGCCGAGAGCGCCAAACTGCAACAAAATGTTTCCACTTTCTTAATGGTTGCGAAGCCTACAGTTGTCCTACATCGCTAATTTTGGTATCATTGGAATCGCAATAAAATTCTCTACACGGACATATGCATATGAATGTTTAATATAGGTAATTGCCCACCCGCAACAGTGTGTGAAGTGGAGAGTAGTTAGCCGCGAGCGCACTGGCGAAAACACCGGGGGGAAATCATGCTTGGAAAGTTTATACGTTTCCTGACCCTACTTTTCTATGTACGTATTTCTTTTTTATACCAATGTGTTCGCAATAAAATTTCCTATAAGATGAACTGTAAACATTGGTACAAAGCATGTGTAAGAGAAGCGCCAAATATAGAACCACGTCGCTCAGTATGCGTTCGCGGCAGAAACGAACGCATTGTTTTTGTTCGTTTGATGTTTGTCATGTTTATACTTGTTGAAACATTTTATAATTTGTATGACAGTGATCGCAGTAAAATTCCCTACACAGACATATACATAACACATACAAATATTTCCCACGTGTTGGATATATCAACGGCTAAAGGGGAACCCACTGCCACACGCTCGCCACACCCCCAAACATACTTTGTGTATTTTTTTTTTTACTCATAGAAGTTTATGTGATATAATATTCATTCTGGTACCAAAAAAATTCGCAAATAAATTCTCTACAAAACAAAAGTATCCCCATCCATTTCAGTTTAAAAATGGAATTTATAGAAATATTTTTTCGATTGACGAGAAAAGTAGGCAGTTATGCGGAATCGTAAGAAAAACCAGTGACGAGTTATCTCTAATATAAAGCGCGAAAGTGTTAATACTATTGAAAATACATTGATTTTTATCATTTGTATTGGAAACAACATTTTCATATGTCTTTTCTTGGATCTAAATAATACGAAACCTCGCTCTATGATTTGAAGTTAAAATCCTCAAATATGGTTAAATAGTTACTTTTTTTTCAAGTTTTTCATGTAGTTTGATACTACGTAAATACATTCATTTTTACCAATATTTCGATTCTATTTCATGTAGTATAACGATATGTGATTTGGCCTTCAAATCTCAGAATTTCGCACAATATTGCATTTTAAGCAAGTTTTCTTGCATTTTGTTTCGTACGAGAAATCATCGAATTTAGCAATATTTTGACGTTTATCATCCCCTTTTCCTTTGTTTGATTTAAACAAAATATGACCGAATTAGGCAATATTTTGCCATTTTTCCTCGTTTTTGTGAATTTTCAGTCTATGGGTATTAATTCATTATATATACGATAAAAATGGGGCAAACACATAATTGATTAGATAATAACCTTAAATACTTCATTTTCAATCAACTATTAGTTTCTCGTTAAAATACTGAGTAAGATATTGAAAAGGGGAGAAGTTCTGTTTTTATTGCATATATCGACGTTTCAGCCGGAATAGAGCGATTTTCGTGTACATCTTCCATCGGTAATATAAACGGAAAATCAGGAACATTTTAGTTAACACTAATGAAAATACATTGATTTTTATCATTTGTATTGGAAACAACATTTTCATATGTCTTTTCTTGGATCTAAATAATACGAAACCTCGCTCTATGATTTGAAGTTAAAATCCTCAAATATAGTTAAATATTGACTTTTTCACGTTTTTCATGTAGTTTGATATTACGTAAATATATTCATTTTTACCTATATTTCGATACTATTTCATGTAGTATCACGATATGTGATTTGGCCTTCGAATCTCAGAATTTCGCATAATATTGCATTTTAAGCAAGTTTTCTTGCATTTTGTTTCGTACCAGAAATCATCGAATTTAGCAATATTTTGACGTTTATTTTTTTTCCCTTTTCCCTTTATTTTATTTCTCTTTTCCTTTATGTGATTTAATCAAAATATCATCGAATTAGGCAATATTTTGCCGTTTTTCCACGTTTTTGTGAATTTTCAGTTTATTAGTATTAACTCAATAAATATACAATAAAAATGATGCAAACACATAATTGATTAGATTATAACCTTAAATACTTCATTTTCAATCATTTATTTGTTTCTCTTTAAAATACTGATTAAGATATTGAAAAGGGGAGAAGTTCTGTTTTTATTGCATATATCGACGTTTCAGCCGGATTAGAGCGGTTTTACGTGGACATCTTCCATCGGTAATATAAACGGAAAATCAGGAACATTTTAGTTAATTCTAATGAAAACACATTGATTTTTATAATTTGTATTGGAAACAACATTGTCATATGTCTTTTCATGGATCTAAATAGTACGAAACCTCGCTTTATGATTCGAATTTAAAATCCTCAAATTTGGTATAATAGTGACTTTTTTCACGTTTTTCATGTAGTTTGATATTACGTATATATATATTAATTTTTCCCAATATTTCGATACTATTTCATGTAGTATCACGATCTGTGATTTGGCCTTCAAATCTCAGAATTTCGCATAATATTGCATTTTAAGCAAGTTTTCTTGCATTTTGTTTCGTACGAGAAATCATCGAATTTAGCAATATTTTGACGTTTATCATTCCCTTTTCCTTCATGTCATTTAATCAAAATATCATCGAATTAGGCAATATTTTGCCGGTTTTCCACGTTTTTGTGAATTTTCAGTTTATTAGTATTAACTCAATAAATATACAATAAAAATGATGCAAACACATAATTGATTAGATTATAACCTTAAATACTTCATTTTCAATCATTTATTTGTTTCTCTTTAAAATACTGATTAAGATATTGAAAAGGGGAGAAGTTCTGTTTTTATTGCATATATCGACGTTTCAGCCGGATTAGAGCGGTTTTACGTGGACATCTTCCATCGGTAATATAAACGGAAAATCAGGAACATTTTAGTTAATTCTAATGAAAACACATTGATTTTTATAATTTGTATTGGAAACAACATTGTCATATGTCTTTTCATGGATCTAAATAGTACGAAACCTCGCTTTATGATTCGAAGTTAAAATCCTCAAATTTGGTATAATCGTGACTTTTTTCAGGTTTTTCATGTAGTTTGATATTACGTAAATATATTCATTTTTACCAATATTTCGATACTATTTCATGTAGTATCACGATATGTGATTTGGCCTTCAAATCTCAGAATTTCGCATAATATTGCGAAATTCTGAGATTTGAAGGCCAAATCACATATCGTGATACTACATGAAATAGTATCGAAATATTGGAAAAATGAATATATTTACGTAATATCAAACTACATGAAAAACGAAAAAAGTCACTATTATACCAAATTTGTGGATTTTAACTTCGAATCATAAAGCGAGGTTTCGTACTATTTAGATCCATGAAAAGACATATGACAATGTTGTTTCCAATACAAATTATAAAAATCAATGTGTTTTCATTAGAATTAACTAAAATGTTCCTGATTTTCCGTTTATATTACCGATGGAAGATGTACATCTTCCATCGGTAATATAAACGGAAAATCAGGAACATTTTAGTTAACACTTTCGCGCTCTCGGCGCTCAAAAAAAAACAATACCCCAGATGCTTTCGGCACTTCGCGCGCCTACGCGGTAAGACCGAAAAAGTGTACACTCTTTTGACTGTCCTGACAATAATTGAAGGCGCACGTATTTAAATTTGGTATCACTGTGTTCGCAATGAAATTGTCTATCAGAGCATACCTATAAAATGCCGCCCAAGCATAAGGAGTATCAACACCAAATAAAAAACTATGCAGATCACTCGCCGAGAGCGCCAAACTGCAACAAAATGTTTCCACTTTCTTAATGGTTGCGAAGCCTACAGTTGTCCTACATCGCTAATTTTGGTATCATTGGAATCGCAATAAAATTCTCTACACGGACATATGCATATGAATGTTTAATATAGGTAATTGCCCACCCGCAACAGTGTGTGAAGTGGAGAGTAGTTAGCCGCGAGCGCACTGGCGAAAACACCGGGGGGAAATCATGCTTGGAAAGTTTATACGTTTCCTGACCCTACTTTTCTATGTACGTATTTCTTTTTTATACCAATGTGTTCGCAATAAAATTTCCTATAAGATGAACTGTAAACATTGGTACAAAGCATGTGTAAGAGAAGCGCCAAATATAGAACCACGTCGCTCAGTATGCGTTCGCGGCAGAAACGAACGCATTGTTTTTGTTCGTTTGATGTTTGTCATGTTTATACTTGTTGAAACATTTTATAATTTGTATGACAGTGATCGCAGTAAAATTCCCTACACAGACATATACAT
The DNA here is from genome assembly GCF_040958095.1 of Procambarus clarkii. NCBI lineage: Eukaryota > Metazoa > Arthropoda > Malacostraca > Decapoda > Cambaridae > Procambarus > Procambarus clarkii. The sequence goes on from NW_027189716.1 coordinate 45,181, forward strand.
AACACATACAAATATTTCCCACGTGTTGGATATATCAACGGCTAAAGGGGAACCCACTGCCACACGCTCGCCACACCCCCAAACATACTTTGTGTATTTTTTTTTTTACTCATAGAAGTTTATGTGATATAATATTCATTCTGGTACCAAAAAAATTCGCAAATAAATTCTCTACAAAACAAAAGTATCCCCATCCATTTCAGTTTAAAAATGGAATTTATAGAAATATTTTTTCGATTGACGAGAAAAGTAGGCAGTTATGCGGAATCGTAAGAAAAACCAGTGACGAGTTATCTCTAATATAAAGCGCGAAAGTGTTAATACTATTGAAAATACATTGATTTTTATCATTTGTATTGGAAACAACATTTTCATATGTCTTTTCTTGGATCTAAATAATACGAAACCTCGCTCTATGATTTGAAGTTAAAATCCTCAAATATGGTTAAATAGTTACTTTTTTTTCAAGTTTTTCATGTAGTTTGATACTACGTAAATACATTCATTTTTACCAATATTTCGATTCTATTTCATGTAGTATAACGATATGTGATTTGGCCTTCAAATCTCAGAATTTCGCACAATATTGCATTTTAAGCAAGTTTTCTTGCATTTTGTATCGTACGAGAAATCATCGAATTTAGCAATATTTTGACGTTTATCATCCCCTTTTCCTTTGTTTGATTTAAACAAAATATGATCGAATTAGGCAATATTTTGCCATTTTTCCTCGTTTTTGTGAATTTTCAGTCTATGGGTATTAATTCATTATATATACGATAAAAATGAGGCAAACACATAATTGATTAGATAATAACCTTAAATACTTCACTTTCAATCAACTATTAGTTTCTCGTTAAAATACTGAGTAAGATATTGAAAAGGGGAGAAGTTCTGTTTTTATTGCATATATCGACGTTTCAGCCGGAATAGAGCGATTTTCGTGTACATCTTCCATCGGTAATATAAACGGAAAATCAGGAACATTTTAGTTAACACTAATGAAAATACATTGATTTTTATCATTTGTATTGGAAACAACATTTTCATATGTCTTTTCTTGGATCTAAATAATACGAAACCTCGCTCTATGATTTGAAGTTAAAATCCTCAAATATAGTTAAATATTGACTTTTTCACGTTTTTCATGTAGTTTGATATTACGTAAATATATTCATTTTTACCTATATTTCGATACTATTTCATGTAGTATCACGATATGTGATTTGGCCTTCGAATCTCAGAATTTCGCATAATATTGCATTTTAAGCAAGTTTTCTTGCATTTTGTTTCGTACGAGAAATCATCGAATTTAGCAATATTTTGACGTTTATCATTCCCTTTTCCTTCATGTCATTTAATCAAAATATCATCGAATTAGGCAATATTTTGCCGTTTTTCCACGTTTTTGTGAATTTTCAGTTTATTAGTATTAACTCAATAAATATACAATAAAAATGATGCAAACACATAATTGATTAGATTATAACCTTAAATACTTCATTTTCAATCATTTATTTGTTTCTCTTTAAAATACTGATTAAGATATTGAAAAGGGGAGAAGTTCTGTTTTTATTGCATATATCGACGTTTCAGCCGGATTAGAGCGGTTTTACGTGGACATCTTCCATCGGTAATATAAACGGAAAATCAGGAACATTTTAGTTAATTCTAATGAAAACACATTGATTTTTATAATTTGTATTGGAAACAACATTGTCATATGTCTTTTCATGGATCTAAATAGTACGAAACCTCGCTTTATGATTCGAAGTTAAAATCCTCAAATTTGGTATAATCGTGACTTTTTTCAGGTTTTTCATGTAGTTTGATATTACGTAAATATATTCATTTTTACCAATATTTCGATACTATTTCATGTAGTATCACGATATGTGATTTGGCCTTCAAATCTCAGAATTTCGCATAATATTGCGAAATTCTGAGATTTGAAGGCCAAATCACATATCGTGATACTACATGAAATAGTATCGAAATATTGGAAAAATGAATATATTTACGTAATATCAAACTACATGAAAAACGAAAAAAGTCACTATTATACCAAATTTGTGGATTTTAACTTCGAATCATAAAGCGAGGTTTCGTACTATTTAGATCCATGAAAAGACATATGACAATGTTGTTTCCAATACAAATTATAAAAATCAATGTGTTTTCATTAGAATTAACTAAAATGTTCCTGATTTTCCGTTTATATTACCGATGGAAGATGTACACGTAAAACCGCTCTATTCCGGCTGAAACGTCGATATATGCAATAAAAACCGAACTTCTCCCCTTTTCAATATCTTACTCAGTATTTTAACGAGAAACAAATAGATGATTGAAAATGAAGTATTTAAGGTTACTATCTAATCAATTATGTGTTTGCATCATTTTTATTGTATATTTAATGAATTAATACTAATAAACTGAAAATTCACAAAAACGTGGAAAAACGGCAAAATATTGCCTAATTCGATGATATTTTGATTAAATCACATAAAGGAAAAGGTAATGATAAACGTCAAAATATTGCTAAATTCGATGATTTCTCATACGAAACAAAATGCAAGAAAACTTGCTTAAAATGCAATATTATGCGAAATTCTGAGATTTGAAGGCCAAATCACATATCGTGACACTACATGAATTAGTATCGAAATATTGGTAAAAATGAATATATATACGTAATATCAAACTACATGAAAAACGTGAAAAAAAGTCACTATTTTACCAAATTTGAGGATTTTAACTTCGAATCATAAAGCGAGGTTTCGTACTATTTAGATCCATGAAAAGACATATGACAATGTTGTTTCCAATACAAATTATAAAAATCAATGTGTTTTCATTAGAATTAACTAAAATGTTCCTGATTTTCCGTTTATATTACCGATGGAAGATGTACACGTAAAACCGCTCTAATCCGGCTGAAACGTCGATATATGCAATAAAACAGAACTTCTCCCCCTTTTCAATATCTTACTCAGTATTTTAAAGAGAAACAAATATATGATTGAAAATGAAGTATTTAAGGTTATAATCTAATCAATTATGTGTTTGCATCATTTTAATTGTATATTTATTGAGTTAATACTAATAAACTGAAAATTCACAAAAACGAGGAAAAACGGCAAAATATTGCCTAATTTGATGATATTTTGATTAAATCACACAAAGGAAAAGGGAATGATAAACGTCAAAATATTGCTAAATTCGATGATTTCTCGTACGAAACAAAATGCAAGAAAACTTACTTAAAATGCAATATTATGCGAAATTCTGAGATTTGAAGGCCAAATCACATATCGTGATACTACATGAAATAGTATCGAAATATTGGAAAAATGAATATATTTACGTAATATCAAACTACATGAAAAACGAAAAAAGTCACTATTATACCAAATTTGTGGATTTTAACTTCGAATCATAAAGCGAGGTTTCGTACTATTTAGATCCATGAAAAGACATATGACAATGTTGTTTCCAATACAAATTATAAAAATCAATGTGTTTTCATTAGAATTAACTAAAATGTTCCTGATTTTCCGTTTATATTACCGATGGAAGATGTACACGTAAAACCGCTCTATTCCGGCTGAAACGTCGATATATGCAATAAAAACCGAACTTCTCCCCTTTTCAATATCTTACTCAGTATTTTAACGAGAAACAAATAGATGATTGAAAATGAAGTATTTAAGGTTACTATCTAATCAATTATGTGTTTGCATCATTTTTATTGTATATTTAATGAATTAATACTAATAAACTGAAAATTCACAAAAACGTGGAAAAACGGCAAAATATTGCCTAATTCGATGATATTTTGATTAAATCACATAAAGGAAAAGGTAATGATAAACGTCAAAATATTGCTAAATTCGATGATTTCTCATACGAAACAAAATGCAAGAAAACTTGCTTAAAATGCAATATTATGCGAAATTCTGAGATTTGAAGGCCAAATCACATATCGTGACACTACATGAATTAGTATCGAAATATTGGTAAAAATGAATATATATACGTAATATCAAACTACATGAAAAACGTGAAAAAAAGTCACTATTTTACCAAATTTGAGGATTTTAACTTCGAATCATAAAGCGAGGTTTCGTACTATTTAGATCCATGAAAAGACATATGACAATGTTGTTTCCAATACAAATTATAAAAATCAATGTGTTTTCATTAGAATTAACTAAAATGTTCCTGATTTTCCGTTTATATTACCGATGGAAGATGTACACGTAAAACCGCTCTAATCCGGCTGAAACGTCGATATATGCAATAAAACAGAACTTCTCCCCCTTTTCAATATCTTACTCAGTATTTTAAAGAGAAACAAATATATGATTGAAAATGAAGTATTTAAGGTTATAATCTAATCAATTATGTGTTTGCATCATTTTAATTGTATATTTATTGAGTTAATACTAATAAACTGAAAATTCACAAAAACGAGGAAAAACGGCAAAATATTGCCTAATTTGATGATATTTTGATTAAATCACACAAAGGAAAAGGGAATGATAAACGTCAAAATATTGCTAAATTCGATGATTTCTCGTACGAAACAAAATGCAAGAAAACTTACTTAAAATGCAATATTATGCGAAATTCTGAGATTTGAAGGCCAAATCACATATCGTGATACTACATGAAATAGTATCGAAATATTGGAAAAATGAATATATTTACGTAATATCAAACTACATGAAAAACGAAAAAAGTCACTATTATACCAAATTTGTGGATTTTAACTTCGAATCATAAAGCGAGGTTTCGTACTATTTAGATCCATGAAAAGACATATGACAATGTTGTTTCCAATACAAATTATAAAAATCAATGTGTTTTCATTAGAATTAACTAAAATGTTCCTGATTTTCCGTTTATATTACCGATGGAAGATGTACACGTAAAACCGCTCTATTCCGGCTGAAACGTCGATATATGCAATAAAAACCGAACTTCTCCCCTTTTCAATATCTTACTCAGTATTTTAACGAGAAACAAATAGATGATTGAAAATGAAGTATTTAAGGTTACTATCTAATCAATTATGTGTTTGCATCATTTTTATTGTATATTTAATGAATTAATACTAATAAACTGAAAATTCACAAAAACGTGGAAAAACGGCAAAATATTGCCTAATTCGATGATATTTTGATTAAATCACATAAAGGAAAAGGTAATGATAAACGTCAAAATATTGCTAAATTCGATGATTTCTCATACGAAACAAAATGCAAGAAAACTTGCTTAAAATGCAATATTATGCGAAATTCTGAGATTTGAAGGCCAAATCACATATCGTGACACTACATGAATTAGTATCGAAATATTGGTAAAAATGAATATATATACGTAATATCAAACTACATGAAAAACGTGAAAAAAAGTCACTATTTTACCAAATTTGAGGATTTTAACTTCGAATCATAAAGCGAGGTTTCGTACTATTTAGATCCATGAAAAGACATATGACAATGTTGTTTCCAATACAAATTATAAAAATCAATGTGTTTTCATTAGAATTAACTAAAATGTTCCTGATTTTCCGTTTATATTACCGATGGAAGATGTACACGTAAAACCGCTCTAATCCGGCTGAAACGTCGATATATGCAATAAAACAGAACTTCTCCCCCTTTTCAATATCTTACTCAGTATTTTAAAGAGAAACAAATATATGATTGAAAATGAAGTATTTAAGGTTATAATCTAATCAATTATGTGTTTGCATCATTTTAATTGTATATTTATTGAGTTAATACTAATAAACTGAAAATTCACAAAAACGAGGAAAAACGGCAAAATATTGCCTAATTTGATGATATTTTGATTAAATCACACAAAGGAAAAGGGAATGATAAACGTCAAAATATTGCTAAATTCGATGATTTCTCGTACGAAACAAAATGCAAGAAAACTTACTTAAAATGCAATATTATGCGAAATTCTGAGATTTGAAGGCCAAATCACATATCGTGATACTACATGAAATAGTATCGAAATATTGGAAAAATGAAAATATTTACGTAATATCAAACTACATGAAAAACGAAAAAAGTCACTATTATACCAAATTTGTGGATTTTAACTTCGAATCATAAAGCGAGGTTTCGTACTATTTAGATCCATGAAAAGACATATGACAATGTTGTTTCCAATACAAATTATAAAAATCAATGTGTTTTCATTAGAATTAACTAAAATGTTCCTGATTTTCCGTTTATATTACCGATGGAAGATGTACATCTTCCATCGGTAATATAAACGGAAAATCAGGAACATTTTAGTTAACACTTTCGCGCTCTCGGCGCTCAAAAAAAAACAATACCCCAGATGCTTTCGGCACTTCGCGCGCCTACGCGGTAAGACCGAAAAAGTGTACACTCTTTTGACTGTCCTGACAATAATTGAAGGCGCACGTATTTAAATTTGGTATCACTGTGTTCGCAATGAAATTGTCTATCAGAGCATACCTATAAAATGCCGCCCAAGCATAAGGAGTATCAACACCAAATAAAAAACTATGCAGATCACTCGCCGAGAGCGCCAAACAGCAACAAAATGTTTCCACTTTCTTAATGGTTGCGAAGCCTACAGTTGTCCTACATCGCTAATTTTGGTATCATTGGAATCGCAATAAAATTCTCTACACGGACATATGCATATGAATGTTTAATATAGGTAATTGCCCACCCGCAACAGTGTGTGAAGTGGAGAGTAGTTAGCCGCGAGCGCACTGGCGAAAACACCGGGGGGAAATCATGCTTGGAAAGTTTATACGTTTCCTGACCCTACTTTTCTATGTACGTATTTCTTTTTTATACCAATGTGTTCGCAATAAAATTTCCTATAAGATGAACTGTAAACATTGGTACAAAGCATGTGTAAGAGAAGCGCCAAATATAGAACCACGTCGCTCAGTATGCGTTCGCGGCAGAAACGAACGCATTGTTTTTGTTCGTTTGATGTTTGTCATGTTTATACTTGTTGAAACATTTTATAATTTGTATGACAGTGATCGCAGTAAAATTCCCTACACAGACATATACATAACACATACAAATATTTCCCACGTGTTGGATATATCAACGGCTAAAGGGGAACCCACTGCCACACGCTCGCCACACCCCCAAACATACTTTGTGTATTTTTTTTTTTACTCATAGAAGTTTATGTGATATAATATTCATTCTGGTACCAAAAAAATTCGCAAATAAATTCTCTACAAAACAAAAGTATCCCCATCCATTTCAGTTTAAAAATGGAATTTATAGAAATATTTTTTCGATTGACGAGAAAAGTAGGCAGTTATGCGGAATCGTAAGAAAAACCAGTGACGAGTTATCTCTAATATAAAGCGCGAAAGTGTTAATACTATTGAAAATACATTGATTTTTATCATTTGTATTGGAAACAACATTTTCATATGTCTTTTCTTGGATCTAAATAATACGAAACCTCGCTCTATGATTTGAAGTTAAAATCCTCAAATATGGTTAAATAGTTACTTTTTTTTCAAGTTTTTCATGTAGTTTGATACTACGTAAATACATTCATTTTTACCAATATTTCGATTCTATTTCATGTAGTATAACGATATGTGATTTGGCCTTCAAATCTCAGAATTTCGCACAATATTGCATTTTAAGCAAGTTTTCTTGCATTTTGTTTCGTACGAGAAATCATCGAATTTAGCAATATTTTGACGTTTATCATCCCCTTTTCCTTTGTTTGATTTAAACAAAATATGACCGAATTAGGCAATATTTTGCCATTTTTCCTCGTTTTTGTGAATTTTCAGTCTATGGGTATTAATTCATTATATATACGATAAAAATGAGGCAAACACATAATTGATTAGATAATAACCTTAAATACTTCATTTTCAATCAACTGTTAGTTTCTCGTTAAAATACTGAGTAAGATATTGAAAAGGGGAGAAGTTCTGTTTTTATTGCATATATCGACGTTTCAGCCGGAATAGAGCGATTTTCGTGTACATCTTCCATCGGTAATATAAACGGAAAATCAGGAACATTTTAGTTAACACTAATGAAAATACATTGATTTTTATCATTTGTATTGGAAACAACATTTTCATATGTCTTTTCTTGGATCTAAATAATACGAAACCTCGCTCTATGATTTGAAGTTAAAATCCTCAAATATAGTTAAATATTGACTTTTTCACGTTTTTCATGTAGTTTGATATTACGTAAATATATTCATTTTTACCTATATTTCGATACTATTTCATGTAGTATCACGATATGTGATTTGGCCTTCGAATCTCAGAATTTCGCATAATATTGCATTTTAAGCAAGTTTTCTTGCATTTTGTTTCGTACCAGAATTCATCGAATTTAGCAATATTTTGACGTTTATTTTTTTTCCCTTTTCCCTTTATTTTATTTCTCTTTTCCTTTATGTGATTTAATCAAAATATCATCGAATTAGGCAATATTTTGCCGTTTTTCCACGTTTTTGTGAATTTTCAGTTTATTAGTATTAACTCAATAAATATACAATAAAAATGATGCAAACACATAATTGATTAGATTATAACCTTAAATACTTCATTTTCAATCATTTATTTGTTTCTCTTTAAAATACTGATTAAGATATTGAAAAGGGGAGAAGTTCTGTTTTTATTGCATATATCGACGTTTCAGCCGGATTAGAGCGGTTTTACGTGGACATCTTCCATCGGTAATATAAACGGAAAATCAGGAACATTTTAGTTAATTCTAATGAAAACACATTGATTTTTATAATTTGTATTGGAAACAACATTGTCATATGTCTTTTCATGGATCTAAATAGTACGAAACCTCGCTTTATGATTCGAATTTAAAATCCTCAAATTTGGTATAATAGTGACTTTTTTCACGTTTTTCATGTAGTTTGATATTACGTATATATATTAATTTTTCCCAATATTTCGATACTATTTCATGTAGTATCACGATCTGTGATTTGGCCTTCAAATCTCAGAATTTCGCATAATATTGCATTTTAAGCAAGTTTTCTTGCATTTTGTTTCGTACGAGAAATCATCGAATTTAGCAATATTTTGACGTTTATCATTCCCTTTTCCTTCATGTCATTTAATCAAAATATCATCGAATTAGGCAATATTTTCCCGTTTTTCCACGTTTTTGTGAATTTTCAGTTTATTAGTATTAACTCAATAAATATACAATAAAAATGATGCAAACACATAATTGATTAGATTATAACCTTAAATACTTCATTTTCAATCATTTATTTGTTTCTCTTTAAAATACTGATTAAGATATTGAAAAGGGGAGAAGTTCTGTTTTTATTGCATATATCGACGTTTCAGCCGGATTAGAGCGGTTTTACGTGGACATCTTCCATCGGTAATATAAACGGAAAATCAGGAACATTTTAGTTAATTCTAATGAAAACACATTGATTTTTATAATTTGTATTGGAAACAACATTGTCATATGTCTTTTCATGGATCTAAATAGTACGAAACCTCGCTTTATGATTCGAAGTTAAAATCCTCAAATTTGGTATAATCGTGACTTTTTTCAGGTTTTTCATGTAGTTTGATATTACGTAAATATATTCATTTTTACCAATATTTCGATACTATTTCATGTAGTATCACGATATGTGATTTGGCCTTCAAATCTCAGAATTTCGCATAATATTGCGAAATTCTGAGATTTGAAGGCCAAATCACATATCGTGATACTACATGAAATAGTATCGAAATATTGGAAAAATGAATATATTTACGTAATATCAAACTACATGAAAAACGAAAAAAGTCACTATTATACCAAATTTGTGGATTTTAACTTCGAATCATAAAGCGAGGTTTCGTACTATTTAGATCCATGAAAAGACATATGACAATGTTGTTTCCAATACAAATTATAAAAATCAATGTGTTTTCATTAGAATTAACTAAAATGTTCCTGATTTTCCGTTTATATTACCGATGGAAGATGTACACGTAAAACCGCTCTATTCCGGCTGAAACGTCGATATATGCAATAAAAACCGAACTTCTCCCCTTTTCAATATCTTACTCAGTATTTTAACGAGAAACAAATAGATGATTGAAAATGAAGTATTTAAGGTTACTATCTAATCAATTATGTGTTTGCATCATTTTTATTGTATATTTAATGAATTAATACTAATAAACTGAAAATTCACAAAAACGTGGAAAAACGGCAAAATATTGCCTAATTCGATGATATTTTGATTAAATCACATAAAGGAAAAGGTAATGATAAACGTCAAAATATTGCTAAATTCGATGATTTCTCATACGAAACAAAATGCAAGAAAACTTGCTTAAAATGCAATATTATGCGAAATTCTGAGATTTGAAGGCCAAATCACATATCGTGACACTACATGAATTAGTATCGAAATATTGGTAAAAATGAATATATATACGTAATATCAAACTACATGAAAAACGTGAAAAAAAGTCACTATTTTACCAAATTTGAGGATTTTAACTTCGAATCATAAAGCGAGGTTTCGTACTATTTAGATCCATGAAAAGACATATGACAATGTTGTTTCCAATACAAATTATAAAAATCAATGTGTTTTCATTAGAATTAACTAAAATGTTCCTGATTTTCCGTTTATATTACCGATGGAAGATGTACACGTAAAACCGCTCTAATCCGGCTGAAACGTCGATATATGCAATAAAACAGAACTTCTCCCCCTTTTCAATATCTTACTCAGTATTTTAAAGAGAAACAAATATATGATTGAAAATGAAGTATTTAAGGTTATAATCTAATCAATTATGTGTTTGCATCATTTTAATTGTATATTTATTGAGTTAATACTAATAAACTGAAAATTCACAAAAACGAGGAAAAACGGCAAAATATTGCCTAATTTGATGATATTTTGATTAAATCACACAAAGGAAAAGGGAATGATAAACGTCAAAATATTGCTAAATTCGATGATTTCTCGTACGAAACAAAATGCAAGAAAACTTACTTAAAATGCAATATTATGCGAAATTCTGAGATTTGAAGGCCAAATCACATATCGTGATACTACATGAAATAGTATCGAAATATTGGAAAAATGAATATATTTACGTAATATCAAACTACATGAAAAACGAAAAAAGTCACTATTATACCAAATTTGTGGATTTTAACTTCGAATCATAAAGCGAGGTTTCGTACTATTTAGATCCATGAAAAGACATATGACAATGTTGTTTCCAATACAAATTATAAAAATCAATGTGTTTTCATTAGAATTAACTAAAATGTTCCTGATTTTCCGTTTATATTACCGATGGAAGATGTACATCTTCCATCGGTAATATAAACGGAAAATCAGGAACATTTTAGTTAACACTTTCGCGCTCTCGGCGCTCAAAAAAAAACAATACCCCAGATGCTTTCGGCACTTCGCGCGCCTACGCGGTAAGACCGAAAAAGTGTACACTCTTTTGACTGTCCTGACAATAATTGAAGGCGCACGTATTTAAATTTGGTATCACTGTGTTCGCAATGAAATTGTCTATCAGAGCATACCTATAAAATGCCGCCCAAGCATAAGGAGTATCAACACCAAATAAAAAACTATGCAGATCACTCGCCGAGAGCGCCAAACAGCAACAAAATGTTTCCACTTTCTTAATGGTTGCGAAGCCTACAGTTGTCCTACATCGCTAATTTTGGTATCATTGGAATCGCAATAAAATTCTCTACACGGACATATGCATATGAATGTTTAATATAGGTAATTGCCCACCCGCAACAGTGTGTGAAGTGGAGAGTAGTTAGCCGCGAGCGCACTGGCGAAAACACCGGGGGGAAATCATGCTTGGAAAGTTTATACGTTTCCTGACCCTACTTTTCTATGTACGTATTTCTTTTTTATACCAATGTGTTCGCAATAAAATTTCCTATAAGATGAACTGTAAACATTGGTACAAAGCATGTGTAAGAGAAGCGCCAAATATAGAACCACGTCGCTCAGTATGCGTTCGCGGCAGAAACGAACGCATTGTTTTTGTTCGTTTGATGTTTGTCATGTTTATACTTGTTGAAACATTTTATAATTTGTATGACAGTGATCGCAGTAAAATTCCCTACACAGACATATACATAACACATACAAATATTTCCCACGTGTTGGATATATCAACGGCTAAAGGGGAACCCACTGCCACACGCTCGCCACACCCCCAAACATACTTTGTGTATTTTTTTTTTTACTCATAGAAGTTTATGTGATATAATATTCATTCTGGTACCAAAAAAATTCGCAAATAAATTCTCTACAAAACAAAAGTATCCCCATCCATTTCAGTTTAAAAATGGAATTTATAGAAATATTTTTTCGATTGACGAGAAAAGTAGGCAGTTATGCGGAATCGTAAGAAAAACCAGTGACGAGTTATCTCTAATATAAAGCGCGAAAGTGTTAATACTATTGAAAATACATTGATTTTTATCATTTGTATTGGAAACAACATTTTCATATGTCTTTTCTTGGATCTAAATAATACGAAACCTCGCTCTATGATTTGAAGTTAAAATCCTCAAATATGGTTAAATAGTTACTTTTTTTTCAAGTTTTTCATGTAGTTTGATACTACGTAAATACATTCATTTTTACCAATATTTCGATTCTATTTCATGTAGTATAACGATATGTGATTTGGCCTTCAAATCTCAGAATTTCGCACAATATTGCATTTTAAGCAAGTTTTCTTGCATTTTGTTTCGTACGAGAAATCATCGAATTTAGCAATATTTTGACGTTTATCATCCCCTTTTCCTTTGTTTGATTTAAACAAAATATGATCGAATTAGGCAATATTTTGCCATTTTTCCTCGTTTTTGTGAATTTTCAGTCTATGGGTATTAATTCATTATATATACGATAAAAATGAGGCAAACACATAATTGATTAGATAATAACCTTAAATACTTCATTTTCAATCAACTATTAGTTTCTCGTTAAAATACTGAGTAAGATATTGAAAAGGGGAGAAGTTCTGTTTTTATTGCATATATCGACGTTTCAGCCGGAATAGAGCGATTTTCGTGTACATCTTCCATCGGTAATATAAACGGAAAATCAGGAACATTTTAGTTAACACTAATGAAAATACATTGATTTTTATCATTTGTATTGGAAACAACATTTTCATATGTCTTTTCTTGGATCTAAATAATACGAAACCTCGCTCTATGATTTGAAGTTAAAATCCTCAAATATAGTTAAATATTGACTTTTTCACGTTTTTCATGTAGTTTGATATTACGTAAATATATTCATTTTTACCTATATTTCGATACTATTTCATGTAGTATCACGATATGTGATTTGGCCTTCGAATCTCAGAATTTCGCATAATATTGCATTTTAAGCAAGTTTTCTTGCATTTTGTTTCGTACCAGAAATCATCGAATTTAGCAATATTTTGACGTTTATTTTTTTTCCCTTTTCCCTTTATTTTATTTCTCTTTTCCTTTATGTGATTTAATCAAAATATCATCGAATTAGGCAATATTTTGCCGTTTTTCCACGTTTTTGTGAATTTTCAGTTTATTAGTATTAACTCAATAAATATACAATAAAAATGATGCAAACACATAATTGATTAGATTATAACCTTAAATACTTCATTTTCAATCATTTATTTGTTTCTCTTTAAAATACTGATTAAGATATTGAAAAGGGGAGAAGTTCTGTTTTTATTGCATATATCGACGTTTCAGCCGGATTAGAGCGGTTTTACGTGGACATCTTCCATCGGTAATATAAACGGAAAATCAGGAACATTTTAGTTAATTCTAATGAAAACACATTGATTTTTATAATTTGTATTGGAAACAACATTGTCATATGTCTTTTCATGGATCTAAATAGTACGAAACCTCGCTTTATGATTCGAATTTAAAATCCTCAAATTTGGTATAATAGTGACTTTTTTCACGTTTTTCATGTAGTTTGATATTACGTATATATATATTAATTTTTCCCAATATTTCGATACTATTTCATGTAGTATCACGATCTGTGATTTGGCCTTCAAATCTCAGAATTTCGCATAATATTGCATTTTAAGCAAGTTTTCTTGCATTTTGTTTCGTACGAGAAATCATCGAATTTAGCAATATTTTGACGTTTATCATTCCCTTTTCCTTCATGTCATTTAATCAAAATATCATCGAATTAGGCAATATTTTGCCGGTTTTCCACGTTTTTGTGAATTTTCAGTTTATTAGTATTAACTCAATAAATATACAATAAAAATGATGCAAACACATAATTGATTAGATTATAACCTTAAATACTTCATTTTCAATCATTTATTTGTTTCTCTTTAAAATACTGATTAAGATATTGAAAAGGGGAGAAGTTCTGTTTTTATTGCATATATCGACGTTTCAGCCGGATTAGAGCGGTTTTACGTGGACATCTTCCATCGGTAATATAAACGGAAAATCAGGAACATTTTAGTTAATTCTAATGAAAACACATTGATTTTTATAATTTGTATTGGAAACAACATTGTCATATGTCTTTTCATGGATCTAAATAGTACGAAACCTCGCTTTATGATTCGAAGTTAAAATCCTCAAATTTGGTATAATCGTGACTTTTTTCAGGTTTTTCATGTAGTTTGATATTACGTAAATATATTCATTTTTACCAATATTTCGATACTATTTCATGTAGTATCACGATATGTGATTTGGCCTTCAAATCTCAGAATTTCGCATAATATTGCGAAATTCTGAGATTTGAAGGCCAAATCACATATCGTGATACTACATGAAATAGTATCGAAATATTGGAAAAATGAATATATTTACGTAATATCAAACTACATGAAAAACGAAAAAAGTCACTATTATACCAAATTTGTGGATTTTAACTTCGAATCATAAAGCGAGGTTTCGTACTATTTAGATCCATGAAAAGACATATGACAATGTTGTTTCCAATACAAATTATAAAAATCAATGTGTTTTCATTAGAATTAACTAAAATGTTCCTGATTTTCCGTTTATATTACCGATGGAAGATGTACATCTTCCATCGGTAATATAAACGGAAAATCAGGAACATTTTAGTTAACACTTTCGCGCTCTCGGCGCTCAAAAAAAAACAATACCCCAGATGCTTTCGGCACTTCGCGCGCCTACGCGGTAAGACCGAAAAAGTGTACACTCTTTTGACTGTCCTGACAATAATTGAAGGCGCACGTATTTAAATTTGGTATCACTGTGTTCGCAATGAAATTGTCTATCAGAGCATACCTATAAAATGCCGCCCAAGCATAAGGAGTATCAACACCAAATAAAAAACTATGCAGATCACTCGCCGAGAGCGCCAAACTGCAACAAAATGTTTCCACTTTCTTAATGGTTGCGAAGCCTACAGTTGTCCTACATCGCTAATTTTGGTATCATTGGAATCGCAATAAAATTCTCTACACGGACATATGCATATGAATGTTTAATATAGGTAATTGCCCACCCGCAACAGTGTGTGAAGTGGAGAGTAGTTAGCCGCGAGCGCACTGGCGAAAACACCGGGGGGAAATCATGCTTGGAAAGTTTATACGTTTCCTGACCCTACTTTTCTATGTACGTATTTCTTTTTTATACCAATGTGTTCGCAATAAAATTTCCTATAAGATGAACTGTAAACATTGGTACAAAGCATGTGTAAGAGAAGCGCCAAATATAGAACCACGTCGCTCAGTATGCGTTCGCGGCAGAAACGAACGCATTGTTTTTGTTCGTTTGATGTTTGTCATGTTTATACTTGTTGAAACATTTTATAATTTGTATGACAGTGATCGCAGTAAAATTCCCTACACAGACATATACATAACACATACAAATATTTCCCACGTGTTGGATATATCAACGGCTAAAGGGGAACCCACTGCCACACGCTCGCCACACCCCCAAACATACTTTGTGTATTTTTTTTTTTACTCATAGAAGTTTATGTGATATAATATTCATTCTGGTACCAAAAAAATTCGCAAATAAATTCTCTACAAAACAAAAGTATCCCCATCCATTTCAGTTTAAAAATGGAATTTATAGAAATATTTTTTCGATTGACGAGAAAAGTAGGCAGTTATGCGGAATCGTAAGAAAAACCAGTGACGAGTTATCTCTAATATAAAGCGCGAAAGTGTTAATACTATTGAAAATACATTGATTTTTATCATTTGTATTGGAAACAACATTTTCATATGTCTTTTCTTGGATCTAAATAATACGAAACCTCGCTCTATGATTTGAAGTTAAAATCCTCAAATATGGTTAAATAGTTACTTTTTTTTCAAGTTTTTCATGTAGTTTGATACTACGTAAATACATTCATTTTTACCAATATTTCGATTCTATTTCATGTAGTATAACGATATGTGATTTGGCCTTCAAATCTCAGAATTTCGCACAATATTGCATTTTAAGCAAGTTTTCTTGCATTTTGTTTCGTACGAGAAATCATCGAATTTAGCAATATTTTGACGTTTATCATCCCCTTTTCCTTTGTTTGATTTAAACAAAATATGACCGAATTAGGCAATATTTTGCCATTTTTCCTCGTTTTTGTGAATTTTCAGTCTATGGGTATTAATTCATTATATATACGATAAAAATGGGGCAAACACATAATTGATTAGATAATAACCTTAAATACTTCATTTTCAATCAACTATTAGTTTCTCGTTAAAATACTGAGTAAGATATTGAAAAGGGGAGAAGTTCTGTTTTTATTGCATATATCGACGTTTCAGCCGGAATAGAGCGATTTTCGTGTACATCTTCCATCGGTAATATAAACGGAAAATCAGGAACATTTTAGTTAACACTAATGAAAATACATTGATTTTTATCATTTGTATTGGAAACAACATTTTCATATGTCTTTTCTTGGATCTAAATAATACGAAACCTCGCTCTATGATTTGAAGTTAAAATCCTCAAATATAGTTAAATATTGACTTTTTCACGTTTTTCATGTAGTTTGATATTACGTAAATATATTCATTTTTACCTATATTTCGATACTATTTCATGTAGTATCACGATATGTGATTTGGCCTTCGAATCTCAGAATTTCGCATAATATTGCATTTTAAGCAAGTTTTCTTGCATTTTGTTTCGTACCAGAAATCATCGAATTTAGCAATATTTTGACGTTTATTTTTTTTCCCTTTTCCCTTTATTTTATTTCTCTTTTCCTTTATGTGATTTAATCAAAATATCATCGAATTAGGCAATATTTTGCCGTTTTTCCACGTTTTTGTGAATTTTCAGTTTATTAGTATTAACTCAATAAATATACAATAAAAATGATGCAAACACATAATTGATTAGATTATAACCTTAATACTTCATTTTCAATCATTTATTTGTTTCTCTTTAAAATACTGATTAAGATATTGAAAAGGGGAGAAGTTCTGTTTTTATTGCATATATCGACGTTTCAGCCGGATTAGAGCGGTTTTACGTGGACATCTTCCATCGGTAATATAAACGGAAAATCAGGAACATTTTAGTTAATTCTAATGAAAACACATTGATTTTTATAATTTGTATTGGAAACAACATTGTCATATGTCTTTTCATGGATCTAAATAGTACGAAACCTCGCTTTATGATTCGAATTTAAAATCCTCAAATTTGGTATAATAGTGACTTTTTTCACGTTTTTCATGTAGTTTGATATTACGTATATATATATTAATTTTTCCCAATATTTCGATACTATTTCATGTAGTATCACGATCTGTGATTTGGCCTTCAAATCTCAGAATTTCGCATAATATTGCATTTTAAGCAAGTTTTCTTGCATTTTGTTTCGTACGAGAAATCATCGAATTTAGCAATATTTTGACGTTTATCATTCCCTTTTCCTTCATGTCATTTAATCAAAATATCATCGAATTAGGCAATATTTTGCCGGTTTTCCACGTTTTTGTGAATTTTCAGTTTATTAGTATTAACTCAATAAATATACAATAAAAATGATGCAAACACATAATTGATTAGATTATAACCTTAAATACTTCATTTTCAATCATTTATTTGTTTCTCTTTAAAATACTGATTAAGATATTGAAAAGGGGAGAAGTTCTGTTTTTATTGCATATAT
Source organism: Procambarus clarkii (assembly GCF_040958095.1). Classification (NCBI taxonomy): domain Eukaryota; kingdom Metazoa; phylum Arthropoda; class Malacostraca; order Decapoda; family Cambaridae; genus Procambarus; species Procambarus clarkii. Next base: position 63,388 of record NW_027189716.1, read on the forward strand.
CGACGTTTCAGCCGGATTAGAGCGGTTTTACGTGGACATCTTCCATCGGTAATATAAACGGAAAATCAGGAACATTTTAGTTAATTCTAATGAAAACACATTGATTTTTATAATTTGTATTGGAAACAACATTGTCATATGTCTTTTCATGGATCTAAATAGTACGAAACCTCGCTTTATGATTCGAAGTTAAAATCCTCAAATTTGGTATAATCGTGACTTTTTTCAGGTTTTTCATGTAGTTTGATATTACGTAAATATATTCATTTTTACCAATATTTCGATACTATTTCATGTAGTATCACGATATGTGATTTGGCCTTCAAATCTCAGAATTTCGCATAATATTGCGAAATTCTGAGATTTGAAGGCCAAATCACATATCGTGATACTACATGAAATAGTATCGAAATATTGGAAAAATGAATATATTTACGTAATATCAAACTACATGAAAAACGAAAAAAGTCACTATTATACCAAATTTGTGGATTTTAACTTCGAATCATAAAGCGAGGTTTCGTACTATTTAGATCCATGAAAAGACATATGACAATGTTGTTTCCAATACAAATTATAAAAATCAATGTGTTTTCATTAGAATTAACTAAAATGTTCCTGATTTTCCGTTTATATTACCGATGGAAGATGTACATCTTCCATCGGTAATATAAACGGAAAATCAGGAACATTTTAGTTAACACTTTCGCGCTCTCGGCGCTCAAAAAAAAACAATACCCCAGATGCTTTCGGCACTTCGCGCGCCTACGCGGTAAGACCGAAAAAGTGTACACTCTTTTGACTGTCCTGACAATAATTGAAGGCGCACGTATTTAAATTTGGTATCACTGTGTTCGCAATGAAATTGTCTATCAGAGCATACCTATAAAATGCCGCCCAAGCATAAGGAGTATCAACACCAAATAAAAAACTATGCAGATCACTCGCCGAGAGCGCCAAACAGCAACAAAATGTTTCCACTTTCTTAATGGTTGCGAAGCCTACAGTTGTCCTACATCGCTAATTTTGGTATCATTGGAATCGCAATAAAATTCTCTACACGGACATATGCATATGAATGTTTAATATAGGTAATTGCCCACCCGCAACAGTGTGTGAAGTGGAGAGTAGTTAGCCGCGAGCGCACTGGCGAAAACACCGGGGGGAAATCATGCTTGGAAAGTTTATACGTTTCCTGACCCTACTTTTCTATGTACGTATTTCTTTTTTATACCAATGTGTTCGCAATAAAATTTCCTATAAGATGAACTGTAAACATTGGTACAAAGCATGTGTAAGAGAAGCGCCAAATATAGAACCACGTCGCTCAGTATGCGTTCGCGGCAGAAACGAACGCATTGTTTTTGTTCGTTTGATGTTTGTCATGTTTATACTTGTTGAAACATTTTATAATTTGTATGACAGTGATCGCAGTAAAATTCCCTACACAGACATATACATAACACATACAAATATTTCCCACGTGTTGGATATATCAACGGCTAAAGGGGAACCCACTGCCACACGCTCGCCACACCCCCAAACATACTTTGTGTATTTTTTTTTTTACTCATAGAAGTTTATGTGATATAATATTCATTCTGGTACCAAAAAAATTCGCAAATAAATTCTCTACAAAACAAAAGTATCCCCATCCATTTCAGTTTAAAAATGGAATTTATAGAAATATTTTTTCGATTGACGAGAAAAGTAGGCAGTTATGCGGAATCGTAAGAAAAACCAGTGACGAGTTATCTCTAATATAAAGCGCGAAAGTGTTAATACTATTGAAAATACATTGATTTTTATCATTTGTATTGGAAACAACATTTTCATATGTCTTTTCTTGGATCTAAATAATACGAAACCTCGCTCTATGATTTGAAGTTAAAATCCTCAAATATGGTTAAATAGTTACTTTTTTTTCAAGTTTTTCATGTAGTTTGATACTACGTAAATACATTCATTTTTACCAATATTTCGATTCTATTTCATGTAGTATAACGATATGTGATTTGGCCTTCAAATCTCAGAATTTCGCACAATATTGCATTTTAAGCAAGTTTTCTTGCATTTTGTTTCGTACGAGAAATCATCGAATTTAGCAATATTTTGACGTTTATCATCCCCTTTTCCTTTGTTTGATTTAAACAAAATATGATCGAATTAGGCAATATTTTGCCATTTTTCCTCGTTTTTGTGAATTTTCAGTCTATGGGTATTAATTCATTATATATACGATAAAAATGAGGCAAACACATAATTGATTAGATAATAACCTTAAATACTTCATTTTCAATCAACTATTAGTTTCTCGTTAAAATACTGAGTAAGATATTGAAAAGGGGAGAAGTTCTGTTTTTATTGCATATATCGACGTTTCAGCCGGAATAGAGCGATTTTCGTGTACATCTTCCATCGGTAATATAAACGGAAAATCAGGAACATTTTAGTTAACACTAATGAAAATACATTGATTTTTATCATTTGTATTGGAAACAACATTTTCATATGTCTTTTCTTGGATCTAAATAATACGAAACCTCGCTCTATGATTTGAAGTTAAAATCCTCAAATATAGTTAAATATTGACTTTTTCACGTTTTTCATGTAGTTTGATATTACGTAAATATATTCATTTTTACCTATATTTCGATACTATTTCATGTAGTATCACGATATGTGATTTGGCCTTCGAATCTCAGAATTTCGCATAATATTGCATTTTAAGCAAGTTTTCTTGCATTTTGTTTCGTACCAGAAATCATCGAATTTAGCAATATTTTGACGTTTATTTTTTTTCCCTTTTCCCTTTATTTTATTTCTCTTTTCCTTTATGTGATTTAATCAAAATATCATCGAATTAGGCAATATTTTGCCGTTTTTCCACGTTTTTGTGAATTTTCAGTTTATTAGTATTAACTCAATAAATATACAATAAAAATGATGCAAACACATAATTGATTAGATTGTAACCTTAATTACTTCATTTTCAATCATCTATTTGTTTCTCTTTTAAATACTGAGTAAGATATTGAAAAGGGGAGAAGTTCGGTTTTTATTGCATATATCGACGTTTCAGCCGGAATAGAAGGGTTTTGCGTGTACATCTTCCATCGGTAATATAAACGGAAAATCAGGAACATTTTAGTTAATTCTAATGAAAACACATTGATTTTTATAATTTGTATTGGAAACAACATTGTCATATGTCTTTTCATGGATCTAAATAGTACGAAACCTCGCTTTATGATTCGAATTTAAAATCCTCAAATTTGGTATAATAGTGACTTTTTTCACGTTTTTCATGTAGTTTGATATTACGTATATATATTAATTTTTCCCAATATTTCGATACTATTTCATGTAGTATCACGATCTGTGATTTGGCCTTCAAATCTCAGAATTTCGCATAATATTGCATTTTAAGCAAGTTTTCTTGCATTTTGTTTCGTACGAGAAATCATCGAATTTAGCAATATTTTGACGTTTATCATTCCCTTTTCCTTCATGTCATTTAATCAAAATATCATCGAATTAGGCAATATTTTGCCGTTTTTCCACGTTTTTGTGAATTTTCAGTTTATTAGTATTAACTCAATAAATATACAATAAAAATGATGCAAACACATAATTGATTAGATTATAACCTTAAATACTTCATTTTCAATCATTTATTTGTTTCTCTTTAAAATACTGATTAAGATATTGAAAAGGGGAGAAGTTCTGTTTTTATTGCATATATCGACGTTTCAGCCGGATTAGAGCGGTTTTACGTGGACATCTTCCATCGGTAATATAAACGGAAAATCAGGAACATTTTAGTTAATTCTAATGAAAACACATTGATTTTTATAATTTGTATTGGAAACAACATTGTCATATGTCTTTTCATGGATCTAAATAGTACGAAACCTCGCTTTATGATTCGAAGTTAAAATCCTCAAATTTGGTATAATCGTGACTTTTTTCAGGTTTTTCATGTAGTTTGATATTACGTAAATATATTCATTTTTACCAATATTTCGATACTATTTCATGTAGTATCACGATATGTGATTTGGCCTTCAAATCTCAGAATTTCGCATAATATTGCGAAATTCTGAGATTTGAAGGCCAAATCACATATCGTGATACTACATGAAATAGTATCGAAATATTGGAAAAATGAATATATTTACGTAATATCAAACTACATGAAAAACGAAAAAAGTCACTATTATACCAAATTTGTGGATTTTAACTTCGAATCATAAAGCGAGGTTTCGTACTATTTAGATCCATGAAAAGACATATGACAATGTTGTTTCCAATACAAATTATAAAAATCAATGTGTTTTCATTAGAATTAACTAAAATGTTCCTGATTTTCCGTTTATATTACCGATGGAAGATGTACATCTTCCATCGGTAATATAAACGGAAAATCAGGAACATTTTAGTTAACACTTTCGCGCTCTCGGCGCTCAAAAAAAAACAATACCCCAGATGCTTTCGGCACTTCGCGCGCCTACGCGGTAAGACCGAAAAAGTGTACACTCTTTTGACTGTCCTGACAATAATTGAAGGCGCACGTATTTAAATTTGGTATCACTGTGTTCGCAATGAAATTGTCTATCAGAGCATACCTATAAAATGCCGCCCAAGCATAAGGAGTATCAACACCAAATAAAAAACTATGCAGATCACTCGCCGAGAGCGCCAAACAGCAACAAAATGTTTCCACTTTCTTAATGGTTGCGAAGCCTACAGTTGTCCTACATCGCTAATTTTGGTATCATTGGAATCGCAATAAAATTCTCTACACGGACATATGCATATGAATGTTTAATATAGGTAATTGCCCACCCGCAACAGTGTGTGAAGTGGAGAGTAGTTAGCCGCGAGCGCACTGGCGAAAACACCGGGGGGAAATCATGCTTGGAAAGTTTATACGTTTCCTGACCCTACTTTTCTATGTACGTATTTCTTTTTTATACCAATGTGTTCGCAATAAAATTTCCTATAAGATGAACTGTAAACATTGGTACAAAGCATGTGTAAGAGAAGCGCCAAATATAGAACCACGTCGCTCAGTATGCGTTCGCGGCAGAAACGAACGCATTGTTTTTGTTCGTTTGATGTTTGTCATGTTTATACTTGTTGAAACATTTTATAATTTGTATGACAGTGATCGCAGTAAAATTCCCTACACAGACATATACATAACACATACAAATATTTCCCACGTGTTGGATATATCAACGGCTAAAGGGGAACCCACTGCCACACGCTCGCCACACCCCCAAACATACTTTGTGTATTTTTTTTTTTACTCATAGAAGTTTATGTGATATAATATTCATTCTGGTACCAAAAAAATTCGCAAATAAATTCTCTACAAAACAAAAGTATCCCCATCCATTTCAGTTTAAAAATGGAATTTATAGAAATATTTTTTCGATTGACGAGAAAAGTAGGCAGTTATGCGGAATCGTAAGAAAAACCAGTGACGAGTTATCTCTAATATAAAGCGCGAAAGTGTTAATACTATTGAAAATACATTGATTTTTATCATTTGTATTGGAAACAACATTTTCATATGTCTTTTCTTGGATCTAAATAATACGAAACCTCGCTCTATGATTTGAAGTTAAAATCCTCAAATATGGTTAAATAGTTACTTTTTTTTCAAGTTTTTCATGTAGTTTGATACTACGTAAATACATTCATTTTTACCAATATTTCGATTCTATTTCATGTAGTATAACGATATGTGATTTGGCCTTCAAATCTCAGAATTTCGCACAATATTGCATTTTAAGCAAGTTTTCTTGCATTTTGTTTCGTACGAGAAATCATCGAATTTAGCAATATTTTGACGTTTATCATCCCCTTTTCCTTTGTTTGATTTAAACAAAATATGATCGAATTAGGCAATATTTTGCCATTTTTCCTCGTTTTTGTGAATTTTCAGTCTATGGGTATTAATTCATTATATATACGATAAAAATGAGGCAAACACATAATTGATTAGATAATAACCTTAAATACTTCATTTTCAATCAACTATTAGTTTCTCGTTAAAATACTGAGTAAGATATTGAAAAGGGGAGAAGTTCTGTTTTTATTGCATATATCGACGTTTCAGCCGGAATAGAGCGATTTTCGTGTACATCTTCCATCGGTAATATAAACGGAAAATCAGGAACATTTTAGTTAACACTAATGAAAATACATTGATTTTTATCATTTGTATTGGAAACAACATTTTCATATGTCTTTTCTTGGATCTAAATAATACGAAACCTCGCTCTATGATTTGAAGTTAAAATCCTCAAATATAGTTAAATATTGACTTTTTCACGTTTTTCATGTAGTTTGATATTACGTAAATATATTCATTTTTACCTATATTTCGATACTATTTCATGTAGTATCACGATATGTGATTTGGCCTTCGAATCTCAGAATTTCGCATAATATTGCATTTTAAGCAAGTTTTCTTGCATTTTGTTTCGTACCAGAAATCATCGAATTTAGCAATATTTTGACGTTTATTTTTTTTCCCTTTTCCCTTTATTTTATTTCTCTTTTCCTTTATGTGATTTAATCAAAATATCATCGAATTAGGCAATATTTTGCCGTTTTTCCACGTTTTTGTGAATTTTCAGTTTATTAGTATTAACTCAATAAATATACAATAAAAATGATGCAAACACATAATTGATTAGATTGTAACCTTAATTACTTCATTTTCAATCATCTATTTGTTTCTCTTTTAAATACTGAGTAAGATATTGAAAAGGGGAGAAGTTCGGTTTTTATTGCATATATCGACGTTTCAGCCGGAATAGAAGGGTTTTGCGTGTACATCTTCCATCGGTAATATAAACGGAAAATCAGGAACATTTTAGTTAATTCTAATGAAAACACATTGATTTTTATAATTTGTATTGGAAACAACATTGTCATATGTCTTTTCATGGATCTAAATAGTACGAAACCTCGCTTTATGATTCGAATTTAAAATCCTCAAATTTGGTATAATAGTGACTTTTTTCACGTTTTTCATGTAGTTTGATATTACGTATATATATTAATTTTTCCCAATATTTCGATACTATTTCATGTAGTATCACGATCTGTGATTTGGCCTTCAAATCTCAGAATTTCGCATAATATTGCATTTTAAGCAAGTTTTCTTGCATTTTGTTTCGTACGAGAAATCATCGAATTTAGCAATATTTTGACGTTTATCATTCCCTTTTCCTTCATGTCATTTAATCAAAATATCATCGAATTAGGCAATATTTTGCCGTTTTTCCACGTTTTTGTGAATTTTCAGTTTATTAGTATTAACTCAATAAATATACAATAAAAATGATGCAAACACATAATTGATTAGATTATAACCTTAAATACTTCATTTTCAATCATTTATTTGTTTCTCTTTAAAATACTGATTAAGATATTGAAAAGGGGAGAAGTTCTGTTTTTATTGCATATATCGACGTTTCAGCCGGATTAGAGCGGTTTTACGTGGACATCTTCCATCGGTAATATAAACGGAAAATCAGGAACATTTTAGTTAATTCTAATGAAAACACATTGATTTTTATAATTTGTATTGGAAACAACATTGTCATATGTCTTTTCATGGATCTAAATAGTACGAAACCTCGCTTTATGATTCGAAGTTAAAATCCTCAAATTTGGTATAATCGTGACTTTTTTCAGGTTTTTCATGTAGTTTGATATTACGTAAATATATTCATTTTTACCAATATTTCGATACTATTTCATGTAGTATCACGATATGTGATTTGGCCTTCAAATCTCAGAATTTCGCATAATATTGCGAAATTCTGAGATTTGAAGGCCAAATCACATATCGTGATACTACATGAAATAGTATCGAAATATTGGAAAAATGAATATATTTACGTAATATCAAACTACATGAAAAACGAAAAAAGTCACTATTATACCAAATTTGTGGATTTTAACTTCGAATCATAAAGCGAGGTTTCGTACTATTTAGATCCATGAAAAGACATATGACAATGTTGTTTCCAATACAAATTATAAAAATCAATGTGTTTTCATTAGAATTAACTAAAATGTTCCTGATTTTCCGTTTATATTACCGATGGAAGATGTACACGTAAAACCGCTCTATACCGGCTGAAACGTCGATATATGCAATAAAAACCGAACTTCTCCCCTTTTCAATATCTTACTCAGTATTTTAACGAGAAACAAATAGATGATTGAAAATGAAGTATTTAAGGTTACTATCTAATCAATTATGTGTTTGCATCATTTTTATTGTATATTTAATGAATTAATACTAATAAACTGAAAATTCACAAAAACGTGGAAAAACGGCAAAATATTGCCTAATTCGATGATATTTTGATTAAATCACATAAAGGAAAAGGTAATGATAAACGTCAAAATATTGCTAAATTCGATGATTTCTCATACGAAACAAAATGCAAGAAAACTTGCTTAAAATGCAATATTATGCGAAATTCTGAGATTTGAAGGCCAAATCACATATCGTGACACTACATGAATTAGTATCGAAATATTGGTAAAAATGAATATATATACGTAATATCAAACTACATGAAAAACGTGAAAAAAGTCACTATTTTACCAAATTTGAGGATTTTAACTTCGAATCATAAAGCGAGGTTTCGTACTATTTAGATCCATGAAAAGACATATGACAATGTTGTTTCCAATACAAATTATAAAAATCAATGTGTTTTCATTAGAATTAACTAAAATGTTCCTGATTTTCCGTTTATATTACCGATGGAAGATGTACACGGAAAACCGCTCTAATCCGGCTGAAACGTCGATATATGCAATAAAACAGAACTTCTCCCCCTTTTCAATATCTTACTCAGTATTTTAAAGAGAAACAAATATATGATTGAAAATGAAGTATTTAAGGTTATAATCTAATCAATTATGTGTTTGCATCATTTTAATTGTATATTTATTGAGTTAATACTAATAAACTGAAAATTCACAAAAACGAGGAAAAACGGCAAAATATTGCCTAATTTGATGATATTTTGATTAAATCACACAAAGGAAAAGGGAATGATAAACGTCAAAATATTGCTAAATTCGATGATTTCTCGTACGAAACAAAATGCAAGAAAACTTACTTAAAATGCAATATTATGCGAAATTCTGAGATTTGAAGGCCAAATCACATATCGTGATACTACATGAAATAGTATCGAAATATTGGAAAAATGAATATATTTACGTAATATCAAACTACATGAAAAACGAAAAAAGTCACTATTATACCAAATTTGTGGATTTTAACTTCGAATCATAAAGCGAGGTTTCGTACTATTTAGATCCATGAAAAGACATATGACAATGTTGTTTCCAATACAAATTATAAAAATCAATGTGTTTTCATTAGAATTAACTAAAATGTTCCTGATTTTCCGTTTATATTACCGATGGAAGATGTACATCTTCCATCGGTAATATAAACGGAAAATCAGGAACATTTTAGTTAACACTTTCGCGCTCTCGGCGCTCAAAAAAAAACAATACCCCAGATGCTTTCGGCACTTCGCGCGCCTACGCGGTAAGACCGAAAAAGTGTACACTCTTTTGACTGTCCTGACAATAATTGAAGGCGCACGTATTTAAATTTGGTATCACTGTGTTCGCAATGAAATTGTCTATCAGAGCATACCTATAAAATGCCGCCCAAGCATAAGGAGTATCAACACCAAATAAAAAACTATGCAGATCACTCGCCGAGAGCGCCAAACAGCAACAAAATGTTTCCACTTTCTTAATGGTTGCGAAGCCTACAGTTGTCCTACATCGCTAATTTTGGTATCATTGGAATCGCAATAAAATTCTCTACACGGACATATGCATATGAATGTTTAATATAGGTAATTGCCCACCCGCAACAGTGTGTGAAGTGGAGAGTAGTTAGCCGCGAGCGCACTGGCGAAAACACCGGGGGGAAATCATGCTTGGAAAGTTTATACGTTTCCTGACCCTACTTTTCTATGTACGTATTTCTTTTTTATACCAATGTGTTCGCAATAAAATTTCCTATAAGATGAACTGTAAACATTGGTACAAAGCATGTGTAAGAGAAGCGCCAAATATAGAACCACGTCGCTCAGTATGCGTTCGCGGCAGAAACGAACGCATTGTTTTTGTTCGTTTGATGTTTGTCATGTTTATACTTGTTGAAACATTTTATAATTGGTATGACAGTGATCGCAGTAAAATTCCCTACACAGACATATACATAACACATACAAATATTTCCCACGTGTTGGATATATCAACGGCTAAAGGGGAACCCACTGCCACACGCTCGCCACACCCCCAAACATACTTTGTGTATTTTTTTTTTTACTCATAGAAGTTTATATGATATAATATTCATTCTGGTACCAAAAAAATTCGCAAATAAATTCTCTACAAAACAAAAGTATCCCCATCCATTTCAGTTTAAAAATGGAATTTATAGAAATATTTTTTCGATTGACGAGAAAAGTAGGCAGTTATGCGGAATCGTAAGAAAAACCAGTGACGAGTTATCTCTAATATAAAGCGCGAAAGTGTTAATACTATTGAAAATACATTGATTTTTATCATTTGTATTGGAAACAACATTTTCATATGTCTTTTCTTGGATCTAAATAATACGAAACCTCGCTCTATGATTTGAAGTTAAAATCCTCAAATATGGTTAAATAGTTACTTTTTTTTCAAGTTTTTCATGTAGTTTGATACTACGTAAATACATTCATTTTTACCAATATTTCGATTCTATTTCATGTAGTATAACGATATGTGATTTGGCCTTCAAATCTCAGAATTTCGCACAATATTGCATTTTAAGCAAGTTTTCTTGCATTTTGTTTCGTACGAGAAATCATCGAATTTAGCAATATTTTGACGTTTATCATCCCCTTTTCCTTTGTTTGATTTAAACAAAATATGATCGAATTAGGCAATATTTTGCCATTTTTCCTCGTTTTTGTGAATTTTCAGTCTATGGGTATTAATTCATTATATATACGATAAAAATGAGGCAAACACATAATTGATTAGATAATAACCTTAAATACTTCATTTTCAATCAACTATTAGTTTCTCGTTAAAATACTGAGTAAGATATTGAAAAGGGGAGAAGTTCTGTTTTTATTGCATATATCGACGTTTCAGCCGGAATAGAGCGATTTTCGTGTACATCTTCCATCGGTAATATAAACGGAAAATCAGGAACATTTTAGTTAACACTAATGAAAATACATTGATTTTTATCATTTGTATTGGAAACAACATTTTCATATGTCTTTTCTTGGATCTAAATAATACGAAACCTCGCTCTATGATTTGAAGTTAAAATCCTCAAATATAGTTAAATATTGACTTTTTCACGTTTTTCATGTAGTTTGATATTACGTAAATATATTCATTTTTACCTATATTTCGATACTATTTCATGTAGTATCACGATATGTGATTTGGCCTTCGAATCTCAGAATTTCGCATAATATTGCATTTTAAGCAAGTTTTCTTGCATTTTGTTTCGTACCAGAAATCATCGAATTTAGCAATATTTTGACGTTTATTTTTTTTCCCTTTTCCCTTTATTTTATTTCTCTTTTCCTTTATGTGATTTAATCAAAATATCATCGAATTAGGCAATATTTTGCCGTTTTTCCACGTTTTTGTGAATTTTCAGTTTATTAGTATTAACTCAATAAATATACAATAAAAATGATGCAAACACATAATTGATTAGATTGTAACCTTAATTACTTCATTTTCAATCATCTATTTGTTTCTCTTTTAAATACTGAGTAAGATATTGAAAAGGGGAGAAGTTCGGTTTTTATTGCATATATCGACGTTTCAGCCGGAATAGAAGGGTTTTGCGTGTACATCTTCCATCGGTAATATAAACGGAAAATCAGGAACATTTTAGTTAATTCTAATGAAAACACATTGATTTTTATAATTTGTATTGGAAACAACATTGTCATATGTCTTTTCATGGATCTAAATAGTACGAAACCTCGCTTTATGATTCGAATTTAAAATCCTCAAATTTGGTATAATAGTGACTTTTTTCACGTTTTTCATGTAGTTTGATATTACGTATATATATTAATTTTTCCCAATATTTCGATACTATTTCATGTAGTATCACGATCTGTGATTTGGCCTTCAAATCTCAGAATTTCGCATAATATTGCATTTTAAGCAAGTTTTCTTGCATTTTGTTTCGTACGAGAAATCATCGAATTTAGCAATATTTTGACGTTTATCATTCCCTTTTCCTTCATGTCATTTAATCAAAATATCATCGAATTAGGCAATATTTTGCCGTTTTTCCACGTTTTTGTGAATTTTCAGTTTATTAGTATTAACTCAATAAATATACAATAAAAATGATGCAAACACATAATTGATTAGATTATAACCTTAAATACTTCATTTTCAATCATTTATTTGTTTCTCTTTAAAATACTGATTAAGATATTGAAAAGGGGAGAAGTTCTGTTTTTATTGCATATATCGACGTTTCAGCCGGATTAGAGCGGTTTTACGTGGACATCTTCCATCGGTAATATAAACGGAAAATCAGGAACATTTTAGTTAATTCTAATGAAAACACATTGATTTTTATAATTTGTATTGGAAACAACATTGTCATATGTCTTTTCATGGATCTAAATAGTACGAAACCTCGCTTTATGATTCGAAGTTAAAATCCTCAAATTTGGTATAATCGTGACTTTTTTCAGGTTTTTCATGTAGTTTGATATTACGTAAATATATTCATTTTTACCAATATTTCGATACTATTTCATGTAGTATCACGATATGTGATTTGGCCTTCAAATCTCAGAATTTCGCATAATATTGCGAAATTCTGAGATTTGAAGGCCAAATCACATATCGTGATACTACATGAAATAGTATCGAAATATTGGAAAAATGAATATATTTACGTAATATCAAACTACATGAAAAACGAAAAAAGTCACTATTATACCAAATTTGTGGATTTTAACTTCGAATCATAAAGCGAGGTTTCGTACTATTTAGATCCATGAAAAGACATATGACAATGTTGTTTCCAATACAAATTATAAAAATCAATGTGTTTTCATTAGAATTAACTAAAATGTTCCTGATTTTCCGTTTATATTACCGATGGAAGATGTACACGTAAAACCGCTCTATTCCGGCTGAAACGTCGATATATGCAATAAAAACCGAACTTCTCCCCTTTTCAATATCTTACTCAGTATTTTAACGAGAAACAAATAGATGATTGAAAATGAAGTATTTAAGGTTACTATCTAATCAATTATGTGTTTGCATCATTTTTATTGTATATTTAATGAATTAATACTAATAAACTGAAAATTCACAAAAACGTGGAAAAACGGCAAAATATTGCCTAATTCCATGATATTTTGATTAAATCACATAAAGGAAAAGGTAATGATAAACGTCAAAATATTGCTAAATTCGATGATTTCTCATACGAAACAAAATGCAAGAAAACTTGCTTAAAATGCAATATTATGCGAAATTCTGAGATTTGAAGGCCAAATCACATATCGTGACACTACATGAATTAGTATCGAAATATTGGTAAAAATGAATATATATACGTAATATCAAACTACATGAAAAACGTGAAAAAAGTCACTATTTTACCAAATTTGAGGATTTTAACTTCGAATCATAAAGCGAGGTTTCGTACTATTTAGATCCATGAAAAGACATATGACAATGTTGTTTCCAATACAAATTATAAAAATCAATGTGTTTTCATTAGAATTAACTAAAATGTTCCTGATTTTCCGTTTATATTACCGATGGAAGATGTACATCTTCCATCGGTAATATAAACGGAAAATCAGGAACATTTTAGTTAACACTTTCGCGCTCTCGGCGCTCAAAAAAAAACAATACCCCAGATGCTTTCGGCACTTCGCGCGCCTACGCGGTAAGACCGAAAAAGTGTACACTCTTTTGACTGTCCTGACAATAATTGAAGGCGCACGTATTTAAATTTGGTATCACTGTGTTCGCAATGAAATTGTCTATCAGAGCATACCTATAAAATGCCGCCCAAGCATAAGGAGTATCAACACCAAATAAAAAACTATGCAGATCACTCGCCGAGAGCGCCAAACAGCAACAAAATGTTTCCACTTTCTTAATGGTTGCGAAGCCTACAGTTGTCCTACATCGCTAATTTTGATATCATTGGAATCGCAATAAAATTCTCTACACGGACATATGCATATGAATGTTTAATATAGGTAATTGCCCACCCGCAACAGTGTGTGAAGTGGAGAGTAGTTAGCCGCGAGCGCACTGGCGAAAACACCGGGGGGAAATCATGCTTGGAAAGTTTATACGTTTCCTGACCCTACTTTTCTATGTACGTATTTCTTTTTTATACCAATGTGTTCGCAATAAAATTTCCTATAAGATGAACTGTAAACATTGGTACAAAGCATGTGTAAGAGAAGCGCCAAATATAGAACCACGTCGCTCAGTATGCGTTCGCGGCAGAAACGAACGCATTGTTTTTGTTCGTTTGATGTTTGTCATGTTTATACTTGTTGAAACATTTTATAATTTGTATGACAGTGATCGCAGTAAAATTCCCTACACAGACATATACATAACACATACAAATATTTCCCACGTGTTGGATATATCAACGGCTAAAGGGGAACCCACTGCCACACGCTCGCCACACCCCCAAACATACTTTGTGTATTTTTTTTTTTACTCATAGAAGTTTATGTGATATAATATTCATTCTGGTACCAAAAAAATTCGCAAATAAATTCTCTACAAAACAAAAGTATCCCCATCCATTTCAGTTTAAAAATGGAATTTATAGAAATATTTTTTCGATTGACGAGAAAAGTAGGCAGTTATGCGGAATCGTAAGAAAAACCAGTGACGAGTTATCTCTAATATAAAGCGCGAAAGTGTTAATACTATTGAAAATACATTGATTTTTATCATTTGTATTGGAAACAACATTTTCATATGTCTTTTCTTGGATCTAAATAATACGAAACCTCGCTCTATGATTTGAAGTTAAAATCCTCAAATATGGTTAAATAGTTACTTTTTTTTCAAGTTTTTCATGTAGTTTGATACTACGTAAATACATTCATTTTTACCAATATTTCGATTCTATTTCATGTAGTATAACGATATGTGATTTGGCCTTCAAATCTCAGAATTTCGCACAATATTGCATTTTAAGCAAGTTTTCTTGCATTTTGTTTCGTACGAGAAATCATCGAATTTAGCAATATTTTGACGTTTATCATCCCCTTTTCCTTTGTTTGATTTAAACAAAATATGATCGAATTAGGCAATATTTTGCCATTTTTCCTCGTTTTTGTGAATTTTCAGTCTATGGGTATTAATTCATTATATATACGATAAAAATGAGGCAAACACATAATTGATTAGATAATAACCTTAAATACTTCATTTTCAATCAACTATTAGTTTCTCGTTAAAATACTGAGTAAGATATTGAAAAGGGGAGAAGTTCTGTTTTTATTGCATATATCGACGTTTCAGCCGGAATAGAGCGATTTTCGTGTACATCTTCCATCGGTAATATAAACGGAAAATCAGGAACATTTTAGTTAACACTAATGAAAATACATTGATTTTTATCATTTGTATTGGAAACAACATTTTCATATGTCTTTTCTTGGATCTAAATAATACGAAACCTCGCTCTATGATTTGAAGTTAAAATCCTCAAATATAGTTAAATATTGACTTTTTCACGTTTTTCATGTAGTTTGATATTACGTAAATATATTCATTTTTACCTATATTTCGATACTATTTCATGTAGTATCACGATATGTGATTTGGCCTTCGAATCTCAGAATTTCGCATAATATTGCATTTTAAGCAAGTTTTCTTGCATTTTGTTTCGTACCAGAAATCATCGAATTTAGCAATATTTTGACGTTTATTTTTTTTCCCTTTTCCCTTTATTTTATTTCTCTTTTCCTTTATGTGATTTAATCAAAATATCATCGAATTAGGCAATATTTTGCCGTTTTTCCACGTTTTTGTGAATTTTCAGTTTATTAGTATTAACTCAATAAATATACAATAAAAATGATGCAAACACATAATTGATTAGATTGTAACCTTAATTACTTCATTTTCAATCATCTATTTGTTTCTCTTTTAAATACTGAGTAAGATATTGAAAAGGGGAGAAGTTCGGTTTTTATTGCATATATCGACGTTTCAGCCGGAATAGAAGGGTTTTGCGTGTACATCTTCCATCGGTAATATAAACGGAAAATCAGGAACATTTTAGTTAATTCTAATGAAAACACATTGATTTTTATAATTTGTATTGGAAACAACATTGTCATATGTCTTTTCATGGATCTAAATAGTACGAAACCTCGCTTTATGATTCGAATTTAAAATCCTCAAATTTGGTATAATAGTGACTTTTTTCACGTTTTTCATGTAGTTTGATATTACGTATATATATTAATTTTTCCCAATATTTCGATACTATTTCATGTAGTATCACGATCTGTGATTTGGCCTTCAAATCTCAGAATTTCGCATAATATTGCATTTTAAGCAAGTTTTCTTGCATTTTGTTTCGTACGAGAAATCATCGAATTTAGCAATATTTTGACGTTTATCATTCCCTTTTCCTTCATGTCATTTAATCAAAATATCATCGAATTAGGCAATATTTTGCCGTTTTTCCACGTTTTTGTGAATTTTCAGTTTATTAGTATTAACTCAATAAATATACAATAAAAATGATGCAAACACATAATTGATTAGATTATAACCTTAAATACTTCATTTTCAATCATTTATTTGTTTCTCTTTAAAATACTGATTAAGATATTGAAAAGGGGAGAAGTTCTGTTTTTATTGCATATATCGACGTTTCAGCCGGATTAGAGCGGTTTTACGTGGACATCTTCCATCGGTAATATAAACGGAAAATCAGGAACATTTTAGTTAATTCTAATGAAAACACATTGATTTTTATAATTTGTATTGGAAACAACATTGTCATATGTCTTTTCATGGATCTAAATAGTACGAAACCTCGCTTTATGATTCGAAGTTAAAATCCTCAAATTTGGTATAATCGTGACTTTTTTCAGGTTTTTCATGTAGTTTGATATTACGTAAATATATTCATTTTTACCAATATTTCGATACTATTTCATGTAGTATCACGATATGTGATTTGGCCTTCAAATCTCAGAATTTCGCATAATATTGCGAAATTCTGAGATTTGAAGGCCAAATCACATATCGTGATACTACATGAAATAGTATCGAAATATTGGAAAAATGAATATATTTACGTAATATCAAACTACATGAAAAACGAAAAAAGTCACTATTATACCAAATTTGTGGATTTTAACTTCGAATCATAAAGCGAGGTTTCGTACTATTTAGATCCATGAAAAGACATATGACAATGTTGTTTCCAATACAAATTATAAAAATCAATGTGTTTTCATTAGAATTAACTAAAATGTTCCTGATTTTCCGTTTATATTACCGATGGAAGATGTACATCTTCCATCGGTAATATAAACGGAAAATCAGGAACATTTTAGTTAACACTTTCGCGCTCTCGGCGCTCAAAAAAAACAATACCCCAGATGCTTTCGGCACTTCGCGCGCCTACGCGGTAAGACCGAAAAAGTGTACACTCTTTTGACTGTCCTGACAATAATTGAAGGCGCACGTATTTAAATTTGGTATCACTGTGTTCGCAATGAAATTGTCTATCAGAGCATACCTATAAAATGCCGCCCAAGCATAAGGAGTATCAACACCAAATAAAAAACTATGCAGATCACTCGCCGAGAGCGCCAAACAGCAACAAAATGTTTCCACTTTCTTAATGGTTGCGAAGCCTACAGTTGTCCTACATCGCTAATTTTGGTATCATTGGAATCGCAATAAAATTCTCTACACGGACATATGCATATGAATGTTTAATATAGGTAATTGCCCACCCGCAACAGTGTGTGAAGTGGAGAGTAGTTAGCCGCGAGCGCACTGGCGAAAACACCAGGTGGAAATCATGCTTGGAAAGTTTATACGTTTCCTGACCCTACTTTTCTATGTACGTATTTCTTTTTTATACCAATGTGTTCGCAATAAAATTTCCTATAAGATGAACTGTAAACATTGGTACAAAGCATGTGTAAGAGAAGCGCCAAATATAGAACCACGTCGCTCAGTATGCGTTCGCGGCAGAAACGAACGCATTGTTTTTGTTCGTTTGATGTTTGTCATGTTTATACTTGTTGAAACATTTTATAATTTGTATGACAGTGATCGCAGTAAAATTCCCTACACAGACATATACATAACACATACAAATATTTCCCACGTGTTGGATATATCAACGGCTAAAGGGGAACCCACTGCCACACGCTCGCCACACCCCCAAACATACTTTGTGTATTTTTTTTTTTACTCATAGAAGTTTATGTGATATAATATTCATTCTGGTACCAAAAAAATTCGCAAATAAATTCTCTACAAAACAAAAGTATCCCCATCCATTTCAGTTTAAAAATGGAATTTATAGAAATATTTTTTCGATTGACGAGAAAAGTAGGCAGTTATGCGGAATCGTAAGAAAAACCAGTGACGAGTTATTTCTAATATAAAGCGCGAAAGTGTTAATACTATTGAAAATACATTGATTTTTATCATTTGTATTGGAAACAACATTTTCATATGTCTTTTCTTGGATCTAAATAATACGAAACCTCGCTCTATGATTTGAAGTTAAAATCCTCAAATATGGTTAAATAGTTACTTTTTTTTCAAGTTTTTCATGTAGTTTGATACTACGTAAATACATTCATTTTTACCAATATTTCGATTCTATTTCATGTAGTATAACGATATGTGATTTGGCCTTCAAATCTCAGAATTTCGCACAATATTGCATTTTAAGCAAGTTTTCTTGCATTTTGTTTCGTACGAGAAATCATCGAATTTAGCAATATTTTGACGTTTATCATCCCCTTTTCCTTTGTTTGATTTAAACAAAATATGATCGAATTAGGCAATATTTTGCCATTTTTCCTCGTTTTTGTGAATTTTCAGTCTATGGGTATTAATTCATTATATATACGATAAAAATGAGGCAAACACATAATTGATTAGATAATAACCTTAAATACTTCATTTTCAATCAACTATTAGTTTCTCGTTAAAATACTGAGTAAGATATTGAAAAGGGGAGAAGTTCTGTTTTTATTGCATATATCGACGTTTCAGCCGGAATAGAGCGATTTTCGTGTACATCTTCCATCGGTAATATAAACGGAAAATCAGGAACATTTTAGTTAACACTAATGAAAATACATTGATTTTTATCATTTGTATTGGAAACAACATTTTCATATGTCTTTTCTTGGATCTAAATAATACGAAACCTCGCTCTATGATTTGAAGTTAAAATCCTCAAATATAGTTAAATATTGACTTTTTCACGTTTTTCATGTAGTTTGATATTACGTAAATATATTCATTTTTACCTATATTTCGATACTATTTCATGTAGTATCACGATATGTGATTTGGCCTTCGAATCTCAGAATTTCGCATAATATTGCATTTTAAGCAAGTTTTCTTGCATTTTGTTTCGTACCAGAAATCATCGAATTTAGCAATATTTTGACGTTTATTTTTTTTCCCTTTTCCCTTTATTTTATTTCTCTTTTCCTTTATGTGATTTAATCAAAATATCATCGAATTAGGCAATATTTTGCCGTTTTTCCACGTTTTTGTGAATTTTCAGTTTATTAGTATTAACTCAATAAATATACAATAAAAATGATGCAAACACATAATTGATTAGATTGTAACCTTAATTACTTCATTTTCAATCATCTATTTGTTTCTCTTTTAAATACTGAGTAAGATATTGAAAAGGGGAGAAGTTCGGTTTTTATTGCATATATCGACGTTTCAGCCGGAATAGAAGGGTTTTGCGTGTACATCTTCCATCGGTAATATAAACGGAAAATCAGGAACATTTTAGTTAATTCTAATGAAAACACATTGATTTTTATAATTTGTATTGGAAACAACATTGTCATATGTCTTTTCATGGATCTAAATAGTACGAAACCTCGCTTTATGATTCGAATTTAAAATCCTCAAATTTGGTATAATAGTGACTTTTTTCACGTTTTTCATGTAGTTTGATATTACGTATATATATTAATTTTTCCCAATATTTCGATACTATTTCATGTAGTATCACGATCTGTGATTTGGCCTTCAAATCTCAGAATTTCGCATAATATTGCATTTTAAGCAAGTTTTCTTGCATTTTGTTTCGTACGAGAAATCATCGAATTTAGCAATATTTTGACGTTTATCATTCCCTTTTCCTTCATGTCATTTAATCAAAATATCATCGAATTAGGCAATATTTTGCCGTTTTTCCACGTTTTTGTGAATTTTCAGTTTATTAGTATTAACTCAATAAATATACAATAAAAATGATGCAAACACATAATTGATTAGATTATAACCTTAAATACTTCATTTTCAATCATTTATTTGTTTCTCTTTAAAATACTGATTAAGATATTGAAAAGGGGAGAAGTTCTGTTTTTATTGCATATATCGACGTTTCAGCCGGATTAGAGCGGTTTTACGTGGACATCTTCCATCGGTAATATAAACGGAAAATCAGGAACATTTTAGTTAATTCTAATGAAAACACATTGATTTTTATAATTTGTATTGGAAACAACATTGTCATATGTCTTTTCATGGATCTAAATAGTACGAAACCTCGCTTTATGATTCGAAGTTAAAATCCTCAAATTTGGTATAATCGTGACTTTTTTCAGGTTTTTCATGTAGTTTGATATTACGTAAATATATTCATTTTTACCAATATTTCGATACTATTTCATGTAGTATCACGATATGTGATTTGGCCTTCAAATCTCAGAATTTCGCATAATATTGCGAAATTCTGAGATTTGAAGGCCAAATCACATATCGTGATACTACATGAAATAGTATCGAAATATTGGAAAAATGAATATATTTACGTAATATCAAACTACATGAAAAACGAAAAAAGTCACTATTATACCAAATTTGTGGATTTTAACTTCGAATCATAAAGCGAGGTTTCGTACTATTTAGATCCATGAAAAGACATATGACAATGTTGTTTCCAATACAAATTATAAAAATCAATGTGTTTTCATTAGAATTAACTAAAATGTTCCTGATTTTCCGTTTATATTACCGATGGAAGATGTACACGTAAAACCGCTCTATTCCGGCTGAAACGTCGATATATGCAATAAAAACCGAACTTCTCCCCTTTTCAATATCTTACTCAGTATTTTAACGAGAAACAAATAGATGATTGAAAATGAAGTATTTAAGGTTACTATCTAATCAATTATGTGTTTGCATCATTTTTATTGTATATTTAATGAATTAATACTAATAAACTGAAAATTCACAAAAACGTGGAAAAACGGCAAAATATTGCCTAATTCCATGATATTTTGATTAAATCACATAAAGGAAAAGGTAATGATAAACGTCAAAATATTGCTAAATTCGATGATTTCTCATACGAAACAAAATGCAAGAAAACTTGCTTAAAATGCAATATTATGCGAAATTCTGAGATTTGAAGGCCAAATCACATATCGTGACACTACATGAATTAGTATCGAAATATTGGTAAAAATGAATATATATACGTAATATCAAACTACATGAAAAACGTGAAAAAAGTCACTATTTTACCAAATTTGAGGATTTTAACTTCGAATCATAAAGCGAGGTTTCGTACTATTTAGATCCATGAAAAGACATATGACAATGTTGTTTCCAATACAAATTATAAAAATCAATGTGTTTTCATTAGAATTAACTAAAATGTTCCTGATTTTCCGTTTATATTACCGATGGAAGATGTACACGTAAAACCGCTCTAATCCGGCTGAAACGTCGATATATGCAATAAAACAGAACTTCTCCCCCTTTTCAATATCTTACTCAGTATTTTAAAGAGAAACAAATATATGATTGAAAATGAAGTATTTAAGGTTATAATCTAATCAATTATGTGTTTGCATCATTTTAATTGTATATTTATTGAGTTAATACTAATAAACTGAAAATTCACAAAAACGAGGAAAAACGGCAAAATATTGCCTAATTTGATGATATTTTGATTAAATCACACAAAGGAAAAGGGAATGATAAACGTCAAAATATTGCTAAATTCGATGATTTCTCGTACGAAACAAAATGCAAGAAAACTTACTTAAAATGCAATATTATGCGAAATTCTGAGATTTGAAGGCCAAATCACATATCGTGATACTACATGAAATAGTATCGAAATATTGGAAAAATGAATATATTTACGTAATATCAAACTACATGAAAAACGAAAAAAGTCACTATTATACCAAATTTGTGGATTTTAACTTCGAATCATAAAGCGAGGTTTCGTACTATTTAGATCCATGAAAAGACATATGACAATGTTGTTTCCAATACAAATTATAAAAATCAATGTGTTTTCATTAGAATTAACTAAAATGTTCCTGATTTTCCGTTTATATTACCGATGGAAGATGTACATCTTCCATCGGTAATATAAACGGAAAATCAGGAACATTTTAGTTAATACTATTGAAAATACATTGATTTTTATCATTTGTATTGGAAACAACATTTTCATATGTCTTTTCTTGGATCTAAATAATACGAAACCTCGCTCTATGATTTGAAGTTAAAATCCTCAAATATGGTTAAATAGTTACTTTTTTTTCAAGTTTTTCATGTAGTTTGATACTACGTAAATACATTCATTTTTACCAATATTTCGATTCTATTTCATGTAGTATAACGATATGTGATTTGGCCTTCAAATCTCAGAATTTCGCACAATATTGCATTTTAAGCAAGTTTTCTTGCATTTTGTTTCGTACGAGAAATCATCGAATTTAGCAATATTTTGACGTTTATCATCCCCTTTTCCTTTGTTTGATTTAAACAAAATATGATCGAATTAGGCAATATTTTGCCATTTTTCCTCGTTTTTGTGAATTTTCAGTCTATGGGTATTAATTCATTATATATACGATAAAAATGAGGCAAACACATAATTGATTAGATAATAACCTTAAATACTTCATTTTCAATCAACTATTAGTTTCTCGTTAAAATACTGAGTAAGATATTGAAAAGGGGAGAAGTTCTGTTTTTATTGCATATATCGACGTTTCAGCCGGAATAGAGCGATTTTCGTGTACATCTTCCATCGGTAATATAAACGGAAAATCAGGAACATTTTAGTTAACACTAATGAAAATACATTGATTTTTATCATTTGTATTGGAAACAACATTTTCATATGTCTTTTCTTGGATCTAAATAATACGAAACCTCGCTCTATGATTTGAAGTTAAAATCCTCAAATATAGTTAAATATTGACTTTTTCACGTTTTTCATGTAGTTTGATATTACGTAAATACATTCATTTTTACCTATATTTCGATACTATTTCATGTAGTATCACGATATGTGATTTGGCCTTCGAATCTCAGAATTTCGCATAATATTGCATTTTAAGCAAGTTTTCTTGCATTTTGTTTCGTACCAGAAATCATCGAATTTAGCAATATTTTGACGTTTATTTTTTTTCCCTTTTCCCTTTATTTTATTTCTCTTTTCCTTTATGTGATTTAATCAAAATATCATCGAATTAGGCAATATTTTGCCGTTTTTCCACGTTTTTGTGAATTTTCAGTTTATTAGTATTAACTCAATAAATATACAATAAAAATGATGCAAACACATAATTGATTAGATTGTAACCTTAATTACTTCATTTTCAATCATCTATTTGTTTCTCTTTTAAATACTGAGTAAGATATTGAAAAGGGGAGAAGTTCGGTTTTTATTGCATATATCGACGTTTCAGCCGGAATAGAAGGGTTTTGCGTGTACATCTTCCATCGGTAATATAAACGGAAAATCAGGAACATTTTAGTTAATTCTAATGAAAACACATTGATTTTTATAATTTGTATTGGAAACAACATTGTCATATGTCTTTTCATGGATCTAAATAGTACGAAACCTCGCTTTATGATTCGAATTTAAAATCCTCAAATTTGGTATAATAGTGACTTTTTTCACGTTTTTCATGTAGTTTGATATTACGTATATATATTAATTTTTCCCAATATTTCGATACTATTTCATGTAGTATCACGATCTGTGATTTGGCCTTCAAATCTCAGAATTTCGCATAATATTGCATTTTAAGCAAGTTTTCTTGCATTTTGTTTCGTACGAGAAATCATCGAATTTAGCAATATTTTGACGTTTATCATTCCCTTTTCCTTCATGTCATTTAATCAAAATATCATCGAATTAGGCAATATTTTGCCGTTTTTCCACGTTTTTGTGAATTTTCAGTTTATTAGTATTAACTCAATAAATATACAATAAAAATGATGCAAACACATAATTGATTAGATTATAACCTTAAATACTTCATTTTCAATCATTTATTTGTTTCTCTTTAAAATACTGATTAAGATATTGAAAAGGGGAGAAGTTCTGTTTTTATTGCATATATCGACGTTTCAGCCGGATTAGAGCGGTTTTACGTGGACATCTTCCATCGGTAATATAAACGGAAAATCAGGAACATTTTAGTTAATTCTAATGAAAACACATTGATTTTTATAATTTGTATTGGAAACAACATTGTCATATGTCTTTTCATGGATCTAAATAGTACGAAACCTCGCTTTATGATTCGAAGTTAAAATCCTCAAATTTGGTATAATCGTGACTTTTTTCAGGTTTTTCATGTAGTTTGATATTACGTAAATATATTCATTTTTACCAATATTTCGATACTATTTCATGTAGTATCACGATATGTGATTTGGCCTTCAAATCTCAGAATTTCGCATAATATTGCGAAATTCTGAGATTTGAAGGCCAAATCACATATCGTGATACTACATGAAATAGTATCGAAATATTGGAAAAATGAATATATTTACGTAATATCAAACTACATGAAAAACGAAAAAAGTCACTATTATACCAAATTTGTGGATTTTAACTTCGAATCATAAAGCGAGGTTTCGTACTATTTAGATCCATGAAAAGACATATGACAATGTTGTTTCCAATACAAATTATAAAAATCAATGTGTTTTCATTAGAATTAACTAAAATGTTCCTGATTTTCCGTTTATATTACCGATGGAAGATGTACACGTAAAACCGCTCTATTCCGGCTGAAACGTCGATATATGCAATAAAAACCGAACTTCTCCCCTTTTCAATATCTTACTCAGTATTTTAACGAGAAACAAATAGATGATTGAAAATGAAGTATTTAAGGTTACTATCTAATCAATTATGTGTTTGCATCATTTTTATTGTATATTTAATGAATTAATACTAATAAACTGAAAATTCACAAAAACGTGGAAAAACGGCAAAATATTGCCTAATTCGATGATATTTTGATTAAATCACATAAAGGAAAAGGTAATGATAAACGTCAAAATATTGCTAAATTCGATGATTTCTCATACGAAACAAAATGCAAGAAAACTTGCTTAAAATGCAATATTATGCGAAATTCTGAGATTTGAAGGCCAAATCACATATCGTGACACTACATGAATTAGTATCGAAATATTGGTAAAAATGAATATATATACGTAATATCAAACTACATGAAAAACGTGAAAAAAAGTCACTATTTTACCAAATTTGAGGATTTTAACTTCGAATCATAAAGCGAGGTTTCGTACTATTTAGATCCATGAAAAGACATATGACAATGTTGTTTCCAATACAAATTATAAAAATCAATGTGTTTTCATTAGAATTAACTAAAATGTTCCTGATTTTCCGTTTATATTACCGATGGAAGATGTACACGTAAAACCGCTCTAATCCGGCTGAAACGTCGATATATGCAATAAAACAGAACTTCTCCCCCTTTTCAATATCTTACTCAGTATTTTAAAGAGAAACAAATATATGATTGAAAATGAAGTATTTAAGGTTATAATCTAATCAATTATGTGTTTGCATCATTTTAATTGTATATTTATTGAGTTAATACTAATAAACTGAAAATTCACAAAAACGAGGAAAAACGGCAAAATATTGCCTAATTTGATGATATTTTGATTAAATCACACAAAGGAAAAGGGAATGATAAACGTCAAAATATTGCTAAATTCGATGATTTCTCGTACGAAACAAAATGCAAGAAAACTTACTTAAAATGCAATATTATGCGAAATTCTGAGATTTGAAGGCCAAATCACATATCGTGATACTACATGAAATAGTATCGAAATATTGGAAAAATGAATATATTTACGTAATATCAAACTACATGAAAAACGAAAAAAGTCACTATTATACCAAATTTGTGGATTTTAACTTCGAATCATAAAGCGAGGTTTCGTACTATTTAGATCCATGAAAAGACATATGACAATGTTGTTTCCAATACAAATTATAAAAATCAATGTGTTTTCATTAGAATTAACTAAAATGTTCCTGATTTTCCGTTTATATTACCGATGGAAGATGTACATCTTCCATCGGTAATATAAACGGAAAATCAGGAACATTTTAGTTAATACTATTGAAAATACATTGATTTTTATCATTTGTATTGGAAACAACATTTTCATATGTCTTTTCTTGGATCTAAATAATACGAAACCTCGCTCTATGATTTGAAGTTAAAATCCTCAAATATGGTTAAATAGTTACTTTTTTTTCAAGTTTTTCATGTAGTTTGATACTACGTAAATACATTCATTTTTACCAATATTTCGATTCTATTTCATGTAGTATAACGATATGTGATTTGGCCTTCAAATCTCAGAATTTCGCACAATATTGCATTTTAAGCAAGTTTTCTTGCATTTTGTTTCGTACGAGAAATCATCGAATTTAGCAATATTTTGACGTTTATCATCCCCTTTTCCTTTGTTTGATTTAAACAAAATATGATCGAATTAGGCAATATTTTGCCATTTTTCCTCGTTTTTGTGAATTTTCAGTCTATGGGTATTAATTCATTATATATACGATAAAAATGAGGCAAACACATAATTGATTAGATAATAACCTTAAATACTTCATTTTCAATCAACTATTAGTTTCTCGTTAAAATACTGAGTAAGATATTGAAAAGGGGAGAAGTTCTGTTTTTATTGCATATATCGACGTTTCAGCCGGAATAGAGCGATTTTCGTGTACATCTTCCATCGGTAATATAAACGGAAAATCAGGAACATTTTAGTTAACACTAATGAAAATACATTGATTTTTATCATTTGTATTGGAAACAACATTTTCATATGTCTTTTCTTGGATCTAAATAATACGAAACCTCGCTCTATGATTTGAAGTTAAAATCCTCAAATATAGTTAAATATTGACTTTTTCACGTTTTTCATGTAGTTTGATATTACGTAAATATATTCATTTTTACCTATATTTCGATACTATTTCATGTAGTATCACGATATGTGATTTGGCCTTCGAATCTCAGAATTTCGCATAATATTGCATTTTAAGCAAGTTTTCTTGCATTTTGTTTCGTACCAGAAATCATCGAATTTAGCAATATTTTGACGTTTATTTTTTTTCCCTTTTCCCTTTATTTTATTTCTCTTTTCCTTTATGTGATTTAATCAAAATATCATCGAATTAGGCAATATTTTGCCGTTTTTCCACGTTTTTGTGAATTTTCAGTTTATTAGTATTAACTCAATAAATATACAATAAAAATGATGCAAACACATAATTGATTAGATTGTAACCTTAATTACTTCATTTTCAATCATCTATTTGTTTCTCTTTTAAATACTGAGTAAGATATTGAAAAGGGGAGAAGTTCGGTTTTTATTGCATATATCGACGTTTCAGCCGGAATAGAAGGGTTTTGCGTGTACATCTTCCATCGGTAATATAAACGGAAAATCAGGAACATTTTAGTTAATTCTAATGAAAACACATTGATTTTTATAATTTGTATTGGAAACAACATTGTCATATGTCTTTTCATGGATCTAAATAGTACGAAACCTCGCTTTATGATTCGAATTTAAAATCCTCAAATTTGGTATAATAGTGACTTTTTTCACGTTTTTCATGTAGTTTGATATTACGTATATATATTAATTTTTCCCAATATTTCGATACTATTTCATGTAGTATCACGATCTGTGATTTGGCCTTCAAATCTCAGAATTTCGCATAATATTGCATTTTAAGCAAGTTTTCTTGCATTTTGTTTCGTACGAGAAATCATCGAATTTAGCAATATTTTGACGTTTATCATTCCCTTTTCCTTCATGTCATTTAATCAAAATATCATCGAATTAGGCAATATTTTGCCGTTTTTCCACGTTTTTGTGAATTTTCAGTTTATTAGTATTAACTCAATAAATATACAATAAAAATGATGCAAACACATAATTGATTAGATTATAACCTTAAATACTTCATTTTCAATCATTTATTTGTTTCTCTTTAAAATACTGATTAAGATATTGAAAAGGGGAGAAGTTCTGTTTTTATTGCATATATCGACGTTTCAGCCGGATTAGAGCGGTTTTACGTGGACATCTTCCATCGGTAATATAAACGGAAAATCAGGAACATTTTAGTTAATTCTAATGAAAACACATTGATTTTTATAATTTGTATTGGAAACAACATTGTCATATGTCTTTTCATGGATCTAAATAGTACGAAACCTCGCTTTATGATTCGAAGTTAAAATCCTCAAATTTGGTATAATCGTGACTTTTTTCAGGTTTTTCATGTAGTTTGATATTACGTAAATATATTCATTTTTACCAATATTTCGATACTATTTCATGTAGTATCACGATATGTGATTTGGCCTTCAAATCTCAGAATTTCGCATAATATTGCGAAATTCTGAGATTTGAAGGCCAAATCACATATCGTGATACTACATGAAATAGTATCGAAATATTGGAAAAATGAATATATTTACGTAATATCAAACTACATGAAAAACGAAAAAAGTCACTATTATACCAAATTTGTGGATTTTAACTTCGAATCATAAAGCGAGGTTTCGTACTATTTAGATCCATGAAAAGACATATGACAATGTTGTTTCCAATACAAATTATAAAAATCAATGTGTTTTCATTAGAATTAACTAAAATGTTCCTGATTTTCCGTTTATATTACCGATGGAAGATGTACACGTAAAACCGCTCTATTCCGGCTGAAACGTCGATATATGCAATAAAAACCGAACTTCTCCCCTTTTCAATATCTTACTCAGTATTTTAACGAGAAACAAATAGATGATTGAAAATGAAGTATTTAAGGTTACTATCTAATCAATTATGTGTTTGCATCATTTTTATTGTATATATAATGAATTAATACTAATAAACTGAAAATTCACAAAAACGTGGAAAAACGGCAAAATATTGCCTAATTCCATGATATTTTGATTAAATCACATAAAGGAAAAGGTAATGATAAACGTCAAAATATTGCTAAATTCGATGATTTCTCATACGAAACAAAATGCAAGAAAACTTGCTTAAAATGCAATATTATGCGAAATTCTGAGATTTGAAGGCCAAATCACATATCGTGACACTACATGAATTAGTATCGAAATATTGGTAAAAATGAATATATATACGTAATATCAAACTACATGAAAAACGTGAAAAAAAGTCACTATTTTACCAAATTTGAGGATTTTAACTTCGAATCATAAAGCGAGGTTTCGTACTATTTAGATCCATGAAAAGACATATGACAATGTTGTTTCCAATACAAATTATAAAAATCAATGTGTTTTCATTAGAATTAACTAAAATGTTCCTGATTTTCCGTTTATATTACCGATGGAAGATGTACACGTAAAACCGCTCTAATCCGGCTGAAACGTCGATATATGCAATAAAACAGAACTTCTCCCCCTTTTCAATATCTTACTCAGTATTTTAAAGAGAAACAAATATATGATTGAAAATGAAGTATTTAAGGTTATAATCTAATCAATTATGTGTTTGCATCATTTTAATTGTATATTTATTGAGTTAATACTAATAAACTGAAAATTCACAAAAACGAGGAAAAACGGCAAAATATTGCCTAATTTGATGATATTTTGATTAAATCACACAAAGGAAAAGGGAATGATAAACGTCAAAATATTGCTAAATTCGATGATTTCTCGTACGAAACAAAATGCAAGAAAACTTACTTAAAATGCAATATTATGCGAAATTCTGAGATTTGAAGGCCAAATCACATATCGTGATACTACATGAAATAGTATCGAAATATTGGAAAAATGAATATATTTACGTAATATCAAACTACATGAAAAACGAAAAAAGTCACTATTATACCAAATTTGTGGATTTTAACTTCGAATCATAAAGCGAGGTTTCGTACTATTTAGATCCATGAAAAGACATATGACAATGTTGTTTCCAATACAAATTATATAAATCAATGTGTTTTCATTAGAATTAACTAAAATGTTCCTGATTTTCCGTTTATATTACCGATGGAAGATGTACATCTTCCATCGGTAATATAAACGGAAAATCAGGAACATTTTAGTTAACACTTTCGCGCTCTCGGCGCTCAAAAAAAAACAATACCCCAGATGCTTTCGGCACTTCGCGCGCCTACGCGGTAAGACCGAAAAAGTGTACACTCTTTTGACTGTCCTGACAATAATTGAAGGCGCACGTATTTAAATTTGGTATCACTGTGTTCGCAATGAAATTGTCTATCAGAGCATACCTATAAAATGTCGCCCAAGCATAAGGAGTATCAACACCAAATAAAAAACTATGCAGATCACTCGCCGAGAGCGCCAAACAGCAACAAAATGTTTCCACTTTCTTAATGGTTGCGAAGCCTACAGTTGTCCTACATCGCTAATTTTGGTATCATTGGAATCGCAATAAAATTCTCTACACGGACATATGCATATGAATGTTTAATATAGGTAATTGCCCACCCGCAACAGTGTGTGAAGTGGAGAGTAGTTAGCCGCGAGCGCACTGGCGAAAACACCGGGGGGAAATCATGCTTGGAAAGTTTATACGTTTCCTGACCCTACTTTTCTATGTACGTATTTCTTTTTTATACCAATGTGTTCGCAATAAAATTTCCTATAAGATGAACTGTAAACATTGGTACAAAGCATGTGTAAGAGAAGCGCCAAATATAGAACCACGTCGCTCAGTATGCGTTCGCGGCAGAAACGAACGCATTGTTTTTGTTCGTTTGATGTTTGTCATGTTTATACTTGTTGAAACATTTTATAATTTGTATGACAGTGATCGCAGTAAAATTCCCTACACAGACATATACATAACACATACAAATATTTCCCACGTGTTGGATATATCAACGGCTAAAGGGGAACCCACTGCCACACGCTCGCCACACCCCCAAACATACTTTGTGTATTTTTTTTTTACTCATAGAAGTTTATGTGATATAATATTCATTCTGGTACCAAAAAAATTCGCAAATAAATTCTCTACAAAACAAAAGTATCCCCATCCATTTCAGTTTAAAAATGGAATTTATAGAAATATTTTTTCGATTGACGAGAAAAGTAGGCAGTTATGCGGAATCGTAAGAAAAACCAGTGACGAGTTATCTCTAATATAAAGCGCGAAAGTGTTAATACTATTGAAAATACATTGATTTTTATCATTTGTATTGGAAACAACATTTTCATATGTCTTTTCTTGGATCTAAATAATACGAAACCTCGCTCTATGATTTGAAGTTAAAATCCTCAAATATGGTTAAATAGTTACTTTTTTTTCAAGTTTTTCATGTAGTTTGATACTACGTAAATACATTCATTTTTACCAATATTTCGATTCTATTTCATGTAGTATAACGATATGTGATTTGGCCTTCAAATCTCAGAATTTCGCACAATATTGCATTTTAAGCAAGTTTTCTTGCATTTTGTTTCGTACGAGAAATCATCGAATTTAGCAATATTTTGACGTTTATCATCCCCTTTTCCTTTGTTTGATTTAAACAAAATATGATCGAATTAGGCAATATTTTGCCATTTTTCCTCGTTTTTGTGAATTTTCAGTCTATGGGTATTAATTCATTATATATACGATAAAAATGAGGCAAACACATAATTGATTAGATAATAACCTTAAATACTTCATTTTCAATCAACTATTAGTTTCTCGTTAAAATACTGAGTAAGATATTGAAAAGGGGAGAAGTTCTGTTTTTATTGCATATATCGACGTTTCAGCCGGAATAGAGCGATTTTCGTGTACATCTTCCATCGGTAATATAAACGGAAAATCAGGAACATTTTAGTTAACACTAATGAAAATACATTGATTTTTATCATTTGTATTGGAAACAACATTTTCATATGTCTTTTCTTGGATCTAAATAATACGAAACCTCGCTCTATGATTTGAAGTTAAAATCCTCAAATATAGTTAAATATTGACTTTTTCACGTTTTTCATGTAGTTTGATATTACGTAAATATATTCATTTTTACCTATATTTCGATACTATTTCATGTAGTATCACGATATGTGATTTGGCCTTCGAATCTCAGAATTTCGCATAATATTGCATTTTAAGCAAGTTTTCTTGCATTTTGTTTCGTACCAGAAATCATCGAATTTAGCAATATTTTGACGTTTATTTTTTTTCCCTTTTCCCTTTATTTTATTTCTCTTTTCCTTTATGTGATTTAATCAAAATATCATCGAATTAGGCAATATTTTGCCGTTTTTCCACGTTTTTGTGAATTTTCAGTTTATTAGTATTAACTCAATAAATATACAATAAAAATGATGCAAACACATAATTGATTAGATTGTAACCTTAATTACTTCATTTTCAATCATCTATTTGTTTCTCTTTTAAATACTGAGTAAGATATTGAAAAGGGGAGAAGTTCGGTTTTTATTGCATATATCGACGTTTCAGCCGGAATAGAAGGGTTTTGCGTGTACATCTTCCATCGGTAATATAAACGGAAAATCAGGAACATTTTAGTTAATTCTAATGAAAACACATTGATTTTTATAATTTGTATTGGAAACAACATTGTCATATGTCTTTTCATGGATCTAAATAGTACGAAACCTCGCTTTATGATTCGAATTTAAAATCCTCAAATTTGGTATAATAGTGACTTTTTTCACGTTTTTCATGTAGTTTGATATTACGTATATATATTAATTTTTCCCAATATTTCGATACTATTTCATGTAGTATCACGATCTGTGATTTGGCCTTCAAATCTCAGAATTTCGCATAATATTGCATTTTAAGCAAGTTTTCTTGCATTTTGTTTCGTACGAGAAATCATCGAATTTAGCAATATTTTGACGTTTATCATTCCCTTTTCCTTCATGTCATTTAATCAAAATATCATCGAATTAGGCAATATTTTGCCGTTTTTCCACGTTTTTGTGAATTTTCAGTTTATTAGTATTAACTCAATAAATATACAATAAAAATGATGCAAACACATAATTGATTAGATTATAACCTTAAATACTTCATTTTCAATCATTTATTTGTTTCTCTTTAAAATACTGATTAAGATATTGAAAAGGGGAGAAGTTCTGTTTTTATTGCATATATCGACGTTTCAGCCGGATTAGAGCGGTTTTACGTGGACATCTTCCATCGGTAATATAAACGGAAAATCAGGAACATTTTAGTTAATTCTAATGAAAACACATTGATTTTTATAATTTGTATTGGAAACAACATTGTCATATGTCTTTTCATGGATCTAAATAGTACGAAACCTCGCTTTATGATTCGAAGTTAAAATCCTCAAATTTGGTATAATCGTGACTTTTTTCAGGTTTTTCATGTAGTTTGATATTACGTAAATATATTCATTTTTACCAATATTTCGATACTATTTCATGTAGTATCACGATATGTGATTTGGCCTTCAAATCTCAGAATTTCGCATAATATTGCGAAATTCTGAGATTTGAAGGCCAAATCACATATCGTGATACTACATGAAATAGTATCGAAATATTGGAAAAATGAATATATTTACGTAATATCAAACTACATGAAAAACGAAAAAAGTCACTATTATACCAAATTTGTGGATTTTAACTTCGAATCATAAAGCGAGGTTTCGTACTATTTAGATCCATGAAAAGACATATGACAATGTTGTTTCCAATACAAATTATAAAAATCAATGTGTTTTCATTAGAATTAACTAAAATGTTCCTGATTTTCCGTTTATATTACCGATGGAAGATGTACACGTAAAACCGCTCTATTCCGGCTGAAACGTCGATATATGCAATAAAAACCGAACTTCTCCCCTTTTCAATATCTTACTCAGTATTTTAACGAGAAACAAATAGATGATTGAAAATGAAGTATTTAAGGTTACTATCTAATCAATTATGTGTTTGCATCATTTTTATTGTATATTTAATGAATTAATACTAATAAACTGAAAATTCACAAAAACGTGGAAAAACGGCAAAATATTGCCTAATTCCATGATATTTTGATTAAATCACATAAAGGAAAAGGTAATGATAAACGTCAAAATATTGCTAAATTCGATGATTTCTCATACGAAACAAAATGCAAGAAAACTTGCTTAAAATGCAATATTATGCGAAATTCTGAGATTTGAAGGCCAAATCACATATCGTGACACTACATGAATTAGTATCGAAATATTGGTAAAAATGAATATATATACGTAATATCAAACTACATGAAAAACGTGAAAAAAAGTCACTATTTTACCAAATTTGAGGATTTTAACTTCGAATCATAAAGCGAGGTTTCGTACTATTTAGATCCATGAAAAGACATATGACAATGTTGTTTCCAATACAAATTATAAAAATCAATGTGTTTTCATTAGAATTAACTAAAATGTTCCTGATTTTCCGTTTATATTACCGATGGAAGATGTACACGTAAAACCGCTCTAATCCGGCTGAAACGTCGATATATGCAATAAAACAGAACTTCTCCCCCTTTTCAATATCTTACTCAGTATTTTAAAGAGAAACAAATATATGATTGAAAATGAAGTATTTAAGGTTATAATCTAATCAATTATGTGTTTGCATCATTTTAATTGTATATTTATTGAGTTAATACTAATAAACTGAAAATTCACAAAAACGAGGAAAAACGGCAAAATATTGCCTAATTTGATGATATTTTGATTAAATCACACAAAGGAAAAGGGAATGATAAACGTCAAAATATTGCTAAATTCGATGATTTCTCGTACGAAACAAAATGCAAGAAAACTTACTTAAAATGCAATATTATGCGAAATTCTGAGATTTGAAGGCCAAATCACATATCGTGATACTACATGAAATAGTATCGAAATATTGGAAAAATGAATATATTTACGTAATATCAAACTACATGAAAAACGAAAAAAGTCACTATTATACCAAATTTGTGGATTTTAACTTCGAATCATAAAGCGAGGTTTCGTACTATTTAGATCCATGAAAAGACATATGACAATGTTGTTTCCAATACAAATTATATAAATCAATGTGTTTTCATTAGAATTAACTAAAATGTTCCTGATTTTCCGTTTATATTACCGATGGAAGATGTACATCTTCCATCGGTAATATAAACGGAAAATCAGGAACATTTTAGTTAACACTTTCGCGCTCTCGGCGCTCAAAAAAAAACAATACCCCAGATGCTTTCGGCACTTCGCGCGCCTACGCGGTAAGACCGAAAAAGTGTACACTCTTTTGACTGTCCTGACAATAATTGAAGGCGCACGTATTTAAATTTGGTATCACTGTGTTCGCAATGAAATTGTCTATCAGAGCATACCTATAAAATGTCGCCCAAGCATAAGGAGTATCAACACCAAATAAAAAACTATGCAGATCACTCGCCGAGAGCGCCAAACAGCAACAAAATGTTTCCACTTTCTTAATGGTTGCGAAGCCTACAGTTGTCCTACATCGCTAATTTTGGTATCATTGGAATCGCAATAAAATTCTCTACACGGACATATGCATATGAATGTTTAATATAGGTAATTGCCCACCCGCAACAGTGTGTGAAGTGGAGAGTAGTTAGCCGCGAGCACA
Organism: Procambarus clarkii; assembly: GCF_040958095.1. Taxonomy (NCBI): domain Eukaryota; kingdom Metazoa; phylum Arthropoda; class Malacostraca; order Decapoda; family Cambaridae; genus Procambarus; species Procambarus clarkii. The sequence continues at coordinate 99,732 of NW_027189716.1, forward strand.
CTGGCGAAAACACCGGGGGGAAATCATGCTTGGAAAGTTTATACGTTTCCTGACCCTACTTTTCTATGTACGTATTTCTTTTTTATACCAATGTGTTCGCAATAAAATTTCCTATAAGATGAACTGTAAACATTGGTACAAAGCATGTGTAAGAGAAGCGCCAAATATAGAACCACGTCGCTCAGTATGCGTTCGCGGCAGAAACGAACGCATTGTTTTTGTTCGTTTGATGTTTGTCATGTTTATACTTGTTGAAACATTTTATAATTTGTATGACAGTGATCGCAGTAAAATTCCCTACACAGACATATACATAACACATACAAATATTTCCCACGTGTTGGATATATCAACGGCTAAAGGGGAACCCACTGCCACACGCTCGCCACACCCCCAAACATACTTTGTGTATTTTTTTTTTTACTCATAGAAGTTTATGTGATATAATATTCATTCTGGTACCAAAAAAATTCGCAAATAAATTCTCTACAAAACAAAAGTATCCCCATCCATTTCAGTTTAAAAATGGAATTTATAGAAATATTTTTTCGATTGACGAGAAAAGTAGGCAGTTATGCGGAATCGTAAGAAAAACCAGTGACGAGTTATCTCTAATATAAAGCGCGAAAGTGTTAATACTATTGAAAATACATTGATTTTTATCATTTGTATTGGAAACAACATTTTCATATGTCTTTTCTTGGATCTAAATAATACGAAACCTCGCTCTATGATTTGAAGTTAAAATCCTCAAATATGGTTAAATAGTTACTTTTTTTTCAAGTTTTTCATGTAGTTTGATACTACGTAAATACATTCATTTTTACCAATATTTCGATTCTATTTCATGTAGTATAACGATATGTGATTTGGCCTTCAAATCTCAGAATTTCGCACAATATTGCATTTTAAGCAAGTTTTCTTGCATTTTGTTTCGTACGAGAAATCATCGAATTTAGCAATATTTTGACGTTTATCATCCCCTTTTCCTTTGTTTGATTTAAACAAAATATGATCGAATTAGGCAATATTTTGCCATTTTTCCTCGTTTTTGTGAATTTTCAGTCTATGGGTATTAATTCATTATATATACGATAAAAATGAGGCAAACACATAATTGATTAGATAATAACCTTAAATACTTCATTTTCAATCAACTATTAGTTTCTCGTTAAAATACTGAGTAAGATATTGAAAAGGGGAGAAGTTCTGTTTTTATTGCATATATCGACGTTTCAGCCGGAATAGAGCGATTTTCGTGTACATCTTCCATCGGTAATATAAACGGAAAATCAGGAACATTTTAGTTAACACTAATGAAAATACATTGATTTTTATCATTTGTATTGGAAACAACATTTTCATATGTCTTTTCTTGGATCTAAATAATACGAAACCTCGCTCTATGATTTGAAGTTAAAATCCTCAAATATAGTTAAATATTGACTTTTTCACGTTTTTCATGTAGTTTGATATTACGTAAATATATTCATTTTTACCTATATTTCGATACTATTTCATGTAGTATCACGATATGTGATTTGGCCTTCGAATCTCAGAATTTCGCATAATATTGCATTTTAAGCAAGTTTTCTTGCATTTTGTTTCGTACCAGAAATCATCGAATTTAGCAATATTTTGACGTTTATTTTTTTTCCCTTTTCCCTTTATTTTATTTCTCTTTTCCTTTATGTGATTTAATCAAAATATCATCGAATTAGGCAATATTTTGCCGTTTTTCCACGTTTTTGTGAATTTTCAGTTTATTAGTATTAACTCAATAAATATACAATAAAAATGATGCAAACACATAATTGATTAGATTGTAACCTTAATTACTTCATTTTCAATCATCTATTTGTTTCTCTTTTAAATACTGAGTAAGATATTGAAAAGGGGAGAAGTTCGGTTTTTATTGCATATATCGACGTTTCAGCCGGAATAGAAGGGTTTTGCGTGTACATCTTCCATCGGTAATATAAACGGAAAATCAGGAACATTTTAGTTAATTCTAATGAAAACACATTGATTTTTATAATTTGTATTGGAAACAACATTGTCATATGTCTTTTCATGGATCTAAATAGTACGAAACCTCGCTTTATGATTCGAATTTAAAATCCTCAAATTTGGTATAATAGTGACTTTTTTCACGTTTTTCATGTAGTTTGATATTACGTATATATATTAATTTTTCCCAATATTTCGATACTATTTCATGTAGTATCACGATCTGTGATTTGGCCTTCAAATCTCAGAATTTCGCATAATATTGCATTTTAAGCAAGTTTTCTTGCATTTTGTTTCGTACGAGAAATCATCGAATTTAGCAATATTTTGACGTTTATCATTCCCTTTTCCTTCATGTCATTTAATCAAAATATCATCGAATTAGGCAATATTTTGCCGTTTTTCCACGTTTTTGTGAATTTTCAGTTTATTAGTATTAACTCAATAAATATACAATAAAAATGATGCAAACACATAATTGATTAGATTATAACCTTAAATACTTCATTTTCAATCATTTATTTGTTTCTCTTTAAAATACTGATTAAGATATTGAAAAGGGGAGAAGTTCTGTTTTTATTGCATATATCGACGTTTCAGCCGGATTAGAGCGGTTTTACGTGGACATCTTCCATCGGTAATATAAACGGAAAATCAGGAACATTTTAGTTAATTCTAATGAAAACACATTGATTTTTATAATTTGTATTGGAAACAACATTGTCATATGTCTTTTCATGGATCTAAATAGTACGAAACCTCGCTTTATGATTCGAAGTTAAAATCCTCAAATTTGGTATAATCGTGACTTTTTTCAGGTTTTTCATGTAGTTTGATATTACGTAAATATATTCATTTTTACCAATATTTCGATACTATTTCATGTAGTATCACGATATGTGATTTGGCCTTCAAATCTCAGAATTTCGCATAATATTGCGAAATTCTGAGATTTGAAGGCCAAATCACATATCGTGATACTACATGAAATAGTATCGAAATATTGGAAAAATGAATATATTTACGTAATATCAAACTACATGAAAAACGAAAAAAGTCACTATTATACCAAATTTGTGGATTTTAACTTCGAATCATAAAGCGAGGTTTCGTACTATTTAGATCCATGAAAAGACATATGACAATGTTGTTTCCAATACAAATTATAAAAATCAATGTGTTTTCATTAGAATTAACTAAAATGTTCCTGATTTTCCGTTTATATTACCGATGGAAGATGTACACGTAAAACCGCTCTATTCCGGCTGAAACGTCGATATATGCAATAAAAACCGAACTTCTCCCCTTTTCAATATCTTACTCAGTATTTTTAACGAGAAACAAATAGATGATTGAAAATGAAGTATTTAAGGTTACTATCTAATCAATTATGTGTTTGCATCATTTTTATTGTATATTTAATGAATTAATACTAATAAACTGAAAATTCACAAAAACGTGGAAAAACGGCAAAATATTGCCTAATTCGATGATATTTTGATTAAATCACATAAAGGAAAAGGTAATGATAAACGTCAAAATATTGCTAAATTCGATGATTTCTCATACGAAACAAAATGCAAGAAAACTTGCTTAAAATGCAATATTATGCGAAATTCTGAGATTTGAAGGCCAAATCACATATCGTGACACTACATGAATTAGTATCGAAATATTGGTAAAAATGAATATATATACGTAATATCAAACTACATGAAAAACGTGAAAAAAGTCACTATTTTACCAAATTTGAGGATTTTAACTTCGAATCATAAAGCGAGGTTTCGTACTATTTAGATCCATGAAAAGACATATGACAATGTTGTTTCCAATACAAATTATAAAAATCAATGTGTTTTCATTAGAATTAACTAAAATGTTCCTGATTTTCCGTTTATATTACCGATGGAAGATGTACACGGAAAACCGCTCTAATCCGGCTGAAACGTCGATATATGCAATAAAACAGAACTTCTCCCCCTTTTCAATATCTTACTCAGTATTTTAAAGAGAAACAAATATATGATTGAAAATGAAGTATTTAAGGTTATAATCTAATCAATTATGTGTTTGCATCATTTTAATTGTATATTTATTGAGTTAATACTAATAAACTGAAAATTCACAAAAACGAGGAAAAACGGCAAAATATTGCCTAATTTGATGATATTTTGATTAAATCACACAAAGGAAAAGGGAATGATAAACGTTCAAAATATTGCTAAATTCGATGATTTCTCGTACGAAACAAAATGCAAGAAAACTTACTTAAAATGCAATATTATGCGAAATTCTGAGATTTGAAGGCCAAATCACATATCGTGATACTACATGAAATAGTATCGAAATATTGGAAAAATGAATATATTTACGTAATATCAAACTACATGAAAAACGAAAAAAGTCACTATTATACCAAATTTGTGGATTTTAACTTCGAATCATAAAGCGAGGTTTCGTACTATTTAGATCCATGAAAAGACATATGACAATGTTGTTTCCAATACAAATTATAAAAATCAATGTGTTTTCATTAGAATTAACTAAAATGTTCCTGATTTTCCGTTTATATTACCGATGGAAGATGTACATCTTCCATCGGTAATATAAACGGAAAATCAGGAACATTTTAGTTAACACTTTCGCGCTCTCGGCGCTCAAAAAAAAACAATACCCCAGATGCTTTCGGCACTTCGCGCGCCTACGCGGTAAGACCGAAAAAGTGTACACTCTTTTGACTGTCCTGACAATAATTGAAGGCGCACGTATTTAAATTTGGTATCACTGTGTTCGCAATGAAATTGTCTATCAGAGCATACCTATAAAATGCCGCCCAAGCATAAGGAGTATCAACACCAAATAAAAAACTATGCAGATCACTCGCCGAGAGCGCCAAACAGCAACAAAATGTTTCCACTTTCTTAATGGTTGCGAAGCCTACAGTTGTCCTACATCGCTAATTTTGGTATCATTGGAATCGCAATAAAATTCTCTACACGGACATATGCATATGAATGTTTAATATAGGTAATTGCCCACCCGCAACAGTGTGTGAAGTGGAGAGTAGTTAGCCGCGAGCGCACTGGCGAAAACACCGGGGGGAAATCATGCTTGGAAAGTTTATACGTTTCCTGACCCTACTTTTCTATGTACGTATTTCTTTTTTATACCAATGTGTTCGCAATAAAATTTCCTATAAGATGAACTGTAAACATTGGTACAAAGCATGTGTAAGAGAAGCGCCAAATATAGAACCACGTCGCTCAGTATGCGTTCGCGGCAGAAACGAACGCATTGTTTTTGTTCGTTTGATGTTTGTCATGTTTATACTTGTTGAAACATTTTATAATTTGTATGACAGTGATTCGCAGTAAAATTCCCTACACAGACATATACATAACACATACA
>NW_027189717.1:0-52500 GCF_040958095.1 Procambarus clarkii
CCTCTGCATAACTCTCTTAAGCCTCTGCATCTCTCTCTTCAGCCTCTGAATCACTCTCTTCAGCCTCTGCATCCCTCTTTTGAGCCTTTGCATTACTCTCTTAAGCCTCTGCATCCCTCTCTTGAGCCTCTGCATCACTCTCAAGAGCCTCTGCATCGCACTCCTGTGCCTCTGCATCCCTCAATTGAGCCTCCACTTCCCTCTCTTGAGCCTCTGCTTTCCTCTCTTGAGCCTCTGCATCCCTCTGTTGAGCTTCTGCATCACTCTCTTGAGCCTCTACATCCCTCTCTTGAGCCTCTGTATCACTCTCGTAAGCCTCTGCATCACTCTCTTGAGCCTCTGCATAACTCTCTTCAGTCTCTGCATCACTCTCTTCAGCCTCTGCATTTATCATCTCCCTTTTCCTTTATGTGATATAAACAAAATATCATCGAATTAGGCAATATTTTGCTGTTTTTCCACGTTTTTTGTAAATTTTCAGTTTTTTGTTATTAATTCATTAATTATACGATAAAAATGATGCAAACACATAATTGATTAGAAATTAACCTTAAATACTTCATTTTCAATCAACTATTTGTTTCTCGTTAAAATACTAAGTAAGATATTGAAAAGGGGAAAATTTTTGTTTTTATTGCATACATCGACGTTTCAGCCGGAATTGTGCGGTTTTACGTGTACATCTTCCGTCAGTAATATAAACGGAAAATCAGGAACATTTTAGGTAATTCTAATGAAAACACATTGATTTTTATCATTTGTATTGGAAACAACATTGTTATATGTATTTTCTTGTATCTAAATAATACGAAACCTCGCTCTATGATTTGAAGTTAAAATCCTCAAATGTGGTAAAATAGTGACTTTTTTCACGTTTTTCATGTGGTGTGATTTTACGTAAATATATTCGTTTTTACCAATATTTCGATACTACTTCATGTTTTCTCACGATATGTGATTCGGCCTTCAAATCTCAGTATTTCGCATAATATTGCATTTTAAGCAAGTTTTCTTCCATTTTGTTTCGTACTGTAAATCATCGAATTTAGTAATATTTTGACGTTTATCATCCCCATTTTCCTTTATGTGATATAAACAAAATATCATCGAATTTGGCAATATTTTGCTGTTTTTCCACGTTTATGTGAATTTCCAGTTTATTGTTATTAATTCATTAAATATACAATAAAAATGATACAAACACATAATTGATTAGATAATAACCTTAAATACTTCATTTTCAATCATCTATTTGTTTCTCGTTGAAATACAGAGTACGATATTGAAAAGGGGAGAGGTTCGGTTTTTATTGCATATATCGACGTTTCAGCCGGAATAGAGCGGTTTTACGTGTACATCTTCCATCGGTAATATAAACGGAAAATCAGGAACAATTTAGTTCATTCTAATGAAAACACATGGTTTTTTATCATTTGTATTTGAAACAACATTGTCATATGTCTTTTCTTGGATCTAAATAATATGAAACCGCGCTTTATGATTCGAAGTTAAAATCCTCAAATTTGGAATAATAGTGACTTTTTTCATGTTTTTCATGTAGTTTGATATTACGTAAATTTATTCATTTTTATCAATATTTCGATACTATTTCATGTAGTATCAAGATATGTGATTTGGCCTTCATATCTCAGATTTTCGCATAATATTGCATTTTAAGCAAGTTTTCTTGCATTTTGTTTCGTACTAAACATCATCGAATTTAGCAATATTTTGACGTTTATCATCCCCTTTTCCTTTATGTGATTTAAACAAAAATATCATCGAATTAGGCAATATTTTGCCGTTTTTCCACGTTCTTGTGTATTTTCAGTTTTTTGGTATTAATTCATTAAATATACGATAAAAATGATGCAAACACGTAATTGATTAGATAATAAACTTATATACTTCATCTTCAATCATCTATTTGTTTCTCGTTGAAATACTGAGTAAGATATTGAAAAGGGGAGAAGTTCGGTTTATATTGCATATATCGACGTTTCAGCCGGAATTGTGCGGATTTACGTGTACATCTTCCGTCGGTAATATAAACGGAAAATCAGGAACATTTTAGGTAAATCTAATGAAAACACATTGATTTTTATCATTTGAATTGGAAACAACATTGTAATATGTCTTTTCTTGGATCTAAATAATACGAAACCTCGCTTTATGATTCGAAGTTAAAATCCTAAAATTTGGTATAATAGTGACTTTTTTCACGTTTTTCATGTAGTTTGATATTACGTAAATATATTCATTTTTACCAATATTTCGATACTATTTCATGTAGTATCAAGATATGTGATTTGGCCTTAATATCTCAGATTTTCGCATAATATTGCATTTTAAGCAAGTTTTCTTGCATTAAGAAAGTTTTCTTGTTTTCTTGCATTTTGTTTCGTACTAAAAATCATCGAATTTAGTAATATTTTGACGTTTATCATCTCCCTTTTCCTTTATGTGTATAAACAAAATATCATCGAATTAGGCAATATTTTGCTGTTTTTCCACGTTTTTGTAAATTTTCAGTTTATTGTTATTAATTCATTAATTATACGATAAAAATGTTGCAAACACATAATTGATTAGAAATTAACCTTAAATACTTCATTTTCAATCAACTATTTGTTTCTCGTTAAAATACCGAGTAAGATATTGAAAAGGGGAGAATTTCTGTTTTTATTGCATATATCGACGTTTCAGCCGGAATTGTGCGGTTTTACGTGTAGATCTTCCGTCAGTAATATAAACGGAAAATCAGGAACATTTTAGGTAATTCTAATGAAAACACATTGATTTTTATCATTTGTATTGGAAACAACATTGTTATATGTATTTTCTTGGATCTAAATAATACGAAACTCGCTCCATGATTTGAAGTTAAAATCCTCAAATACGGTAAAATAGTGACTTTTTTTACGTTTTTCATGTGGTGTGATTTTACGTAAATATATTCGTTTTTACCAATATTTCGATACTGCTTCATGTTTTCTCACGATATGTGATTCGGCCTTCAAATCTCAGTATTTCCCATAATATTGCATTTTAAGCAAGTTTTCTTGCATTTTGTTTCGTACTGTAAATCATCGAATTTAGTAATATTTTGACGTTTATCATCCCCCTTTTCCTTTATGTGATATAAACAAAATATCATCGAATTTGGCAATATTTTGCTGTTTTTCCACGTTTTTGTGAATTTCCAGTTTATTGTTATTAATTCATTAAATATAAAATAAAAATGATACAAGCACATAATTGATTAGATAATAACCTTAAATACTTCATTTTCAATCATCTATTTGTTTCTCGTTGAAATACAGAATAAGATATTGAAAAGGGGAGAAGTTCGGTTTTTATTGCATATATCGACGTTTCAGCCGGAATAGAGCGGTTTTACGTGTACATCTTCCATCGGTAATATAAACGGAAAATCAGGAACAATTTAGTTCATTCTAATGAAAACACATTGTTTTTTATCATTTGTATTGGAAACAACATTGTCATATGTCTTTTCTTGGATCTAAATAATACGAAACCTCGCTTTATGATTCGAAGTTAAAATCCTCAAATTTGGTATAATAGTGACTTTTTCACGTTTTTCATGTAGTTTGATATTACGTAAATATGTTCATTTTTACCAATATTTCGATACTTTTTCATGTAGTATTGCGATATGTGATTTGGCCCTCAAATCTCAGAATTTCGCATAATATTGCATTTTAAGCAAGTTTTCTTGCATTTTGTTTCGCACTAAAAATCATCGAATTTAGTAATATTTTGACGTTTATCATCTCCCTTTTCCTTTATGTGATATAAACAAAATATCATCGAAATAGGCAATATTTTGCTGTTTTTCCACGTTTTTGTAAATTTTCAGTTTATAGTTATTAACACTTTCGCGCTTTCGATTAGAGATAACTCGTCACTGGTTTTTCTTACGATTCCGCATAACTGCCTACTTTTCTCGTCAATCGAAAAAATATTTCTATAAATTCCATTTTTTAACCGAAATGGATGGGGATACTTTTGTTTTGTAGAGAATTTATTTGCGAATTTTTTTGGTACCAGAATGAATATTATATCACATAAACTTCTATGAGTAAAAAAAAAAATACACAAAGTATGTGTGGGGGTGTGGCGAGCGTGTGGCAGTGGGTTCCCTTTAGCCGTTGATATATCCAACACGTGGGAAATATTTGTATGTTTTATGTATATGTCTGTGTAGGGAATTTTACTGCGATCACTGTCATACAAATTATAAAATGTTTCAACAAGTATAAACATGACAAACATCAAACGAACGAAAACAATGCGTTCGTTTCTGCCGCGAACGCATACTGAGCGACGTGGTTCTATATTTGGCGCTTCTCTTACACATGCTTTGTACAAATGTTATACAGTTCATCTTATAGAAAATCTTATTGCGAACACATTGGTATAAAAAAGAAATACGTACATAGAAAAGTAGGGTCAGGAAACGTATAAATGTATAAACTTTCCAAGCATGATTGTGTTTTTGCCAGTGCGCTCGCGGCTAACTACTCTCCACTTCAGACACTCTTGCGGGTGGGCAATTACCTATATTAAACATTCATATGCATATGTCCGTGTAGAGAATTTTATTGCGATTCCAATGATACCAAAATTAGCGATGTAGGACAACTGTAGGCTTCGCAACCATTAAGAGAGTGGAAACATTTTGTTGCTGTTTGGCGCTCTCGGCGAGTGATCTGCATAGTTTTTTATTTGGTGTTGATACTCCTTATGCTTGGGCGGTATTTTATAGGTATGCTCTTATAGACAATTTCATTGCAAACACAGTGATACCAAATTTAAATACGTGCGCTTTCAATTATTGTCAGGACAGTCAAAAGAGTGTACACTTTTTCGGTCTTACCGCGTAGGCGCGCGAAGTGCCGAAAGCATCTGGGGTATTTTTTTTTTGAGCGCCGAGAGCGCGAAAGTGTTAATTCATTAAATATACGATAAAAATGATGCAAACACATAATTGATTAGAAATTAACCTTAAATACTTCATTTTCAATCAACTATTTGTTTCTCGTTAAAATACTGAGTAAGATATTGAAAAGGGGAGAAATTCTGTTTTTATTGCATATATCGACGTTTCAGCCGGAATTGTGCGGTTTTACGTGTACATCTTCCGTCAGTAATATAAACGGAAAATCAGGAACATTTTAGGTAATTCTAATGAAAACACATTGATTTTTATCATTTGTATTGGAAACAACATTGTTATATGTATTTTCTTGGATCTAAATAATACGAAACTCGCTCCATGATTTGAAGTTAAAATCCTCAAATATGGTAAAATAGTGACTTTTTTCACGTTTTTCATGTGGTGTGATTTTACGTAAATATATTCGATTTTACCAATATTTCGATACTACTTCATGTTTTCTCAGGATATGTGATTCGGCCTTCAAATCTCAGTATTTCGCATAATATTGCATTTTAAGCAAGTTTTCTTGCATTTTGTTTCGTACTAAACATCATCAAATGTAGCAATATTTTGACGTTTATCATCCCCTTTTCCTTTATGTGATTTAAACAAAATATCATCGAATTAGGCAATATTTTGCCGTTTTTCCACGTTTTTGTGAATTTTCAGTTTTTTGGTATTAATTCATTAAATATACGATAAAATTGATGCAAACACGTTATTGATTAGATAATAAACTTATATACTTCATCTTCAATCATCTATTTGTTTCTCGTTGAAATACTGAGTAAGATATTAAAAAGGGGAGAAGTTCGGTTTTTATTGCATATATCGACGTTTCAGCCGGATTAGAGCGGTTTTACGTGTACATCTTCCATCGGTAATATAAACGGAAAATCAGGAACATTTTAGTTCATTCCAATGAAAACACATTGATTTTTATCATTTGTATTGGAAACAACATTGTAATATGTCTTTTCTTGGATCTAAATAATACGAAACCTCGCTTTATGATTCGAAGTTAAAATCCACAAATTTGGAATAATAATGACTTTTTTCATGTTTTTCATGTAGTTTGATTTTACGTAAATATATTCATTTTTACCAATATTTCGATACTATTTCATGTAGTATCAAAATGTGTGATTTGGCCTTCATATCTCAGATTTTCGCATAATATTGCATTTTAAGCAAGTATTCTTGCATTAAGAAAGTTTTCTTGTTTTTTTTTGAGATATATACAAGTGTTGTTACATTCTTGCACAGCCACTAGTACGCGTAGCGTTTCGGGCAAGTCCTTAATCCTATGGTTCCTGGAATACGATCCCCTGCCGCGAAGAATCGTTTTTTCCTCCAAGTACACATTTTACTGTTGCGTTAAACAGGGGCTACAGTTAAGGAATTGCGCCCAGTAAATCCTCCCCGGCCAGGATACGAACCCATGACATAGCGCTCGCGGAACGCCAGGCGAGTGTCTTACCACTACACCACGGAGACTTTTCTTGCATTAGGCTTAAAAGAGTGAGGCAGAGGCGCAGGAGAGGGATGCAGAGGCTCAAGAGAGTAACGCAGAGGCTTAAGAGGGTGATGCAGAGGCTCAAGAGAGTGATGCAGAGACTTGAGAGAGGGATGCAGTTGCTCAAGAGAGTGATGCAGAGGCTCAAGAGAGTTTTTCAGAGGCTTAAGAGAGTGATGCAGAGGCTTAAGAGAGTGATGCAGAGGCTTAAGAGAGGGATGCAGAGGCTCAAGAGAGGGGATGCAGGGGCCCAAGAGAAGGATGCAGAGGCTCAAGAGAGGGATGCAGAGGCTCAAGTGAGGGATGCAGAGGCACAAGAGAGGGATGTAGAGGCTCTTGAGAGTGATGCAGAGGCTTAAGAGAGGAATGCAGAGGCTTAAGAGAGTGATACAAAGGCTCAAGAGAGGGATGCATAGGCTCAAGCGAGGGATGCAGATTCTCAAGAGAGGGATGCAGGGGCTCAGCAGACGGATGCAGAGGCTCAAGTGAGGGATGCAGAGGCACAAGAGAGGGATGCAGAGGCTCTTGAGAGTGACGCAGATGCTCAAGAGAGGGATGCAGAGGCTTAGGAGAGTGATGCAAAGGCTCAGGAGAATGATGCAGAGGCTTATGAGAGGGATGCAGGAATTCACGAGAGTGATGCAGAGGCTGAAGAGAGTGTTGCAGAGGCTTAAGAGAGGGATGCAGAGGCTCAAAGGAGGGATGCAGAGGCTTAAGAGAGTGATGCAGAGGCTGAAGAGAGTGTTGCAGAGGCTTAAAACGTCGATATATGCAATAAAAGAGAAATTCTCCCCTTTTCAATATCTTATCAAGTATTTTAACGAGAAACAAATAGTTGATTGAAAATGAAGTATTTAAGGTTATTATCTAATCAATTATGTGTTTGCATCATTTTTATCATATATATTTAATGAATTAATACCAATAAACTGGAAATTCACAAAAACGTGGAAAAACAGCAAAATATTGCCTAAATCTATGATATTTTGTTTATATCACATAAAGGAAAAGGGAGATGATAAACGTCAAAATATTACTAAATTCGATGATTTTTAGTACGAAACAAAATGCAAGAAAACTTGCTTAAAATGCAATAATATGCGAAATGCTGAAATTTGAAGGCCAAATCACATATCGTGATACTACATGAAATAGTATCGAAATATTTGTAAAAATGAATAGGCTCTTGATATATACGTAATATAAAACTACATGAAAAGCGTGAAAAAGTCACTATTATACCAAATTTGAGGATTTTAACTTCGAATCATAAAGCGACGTTTCGTATTATTTAGATCCAAGAAAAGACATATGACATTGTTGTTTCCAATACAAATGATAAAAATCAATGTGTTTTCATTAGAATTAACTAAAATGTTCCTGATTTTCCGTTTATATTACCGATGGAAGATGTACACGTAAAATCGCTCTATTCCAGCTGAAACGTCGATATATGCAATAAAAATCGAACTTCTCCCTTTTTCAATATCTTACTCAGTATTTTAACGAGAAATAAATAGGTGATTGAAAATTAAGTATTTAAGGTTAATTTCTAATCAATTATGTGTTTGCATCATTTTTATCGTATATTTAATGAATTGATACCAATAAACTGAAAATTCAGAAAAACGTGGAAAAACGGCAAAATATTGCCTAATTCGATGATATTTTGTTTAAATCACATAGAGGAAAAGGGGGATGATAAACGTCAAAATATTACTAAATTCGATGATTATTAGTATGAAACAAAATGCAAGAAAACATGCTTAAAATGCAATATTATGTGAAATTCTAAGATTTGAAGGCCAAATCACATATCGTGATACTACATGAAATAGTATCGAAATATTGGTAAAATGAATATATTTACGTAACATCAAACTACATAAAAACGTGAAAAAGTCACTATTATACCAAATTTGAGGATTTTAACTTCTGATCATAACGCGAGGTTTCGTATAATTTAGATCCAAGAAAAGAAATATGACAATGTTGTTTCCAATACAAATGATAAAAAACAATGTGTTTTCATTAGAATGAACTAAAATGTTCCTGATTTTCAGTTTATATTACCGATGGAAGATGTACACGTAAAACTGCTCTATTCCGGCTGAAACGTCGATATATACAATAAAAACCGAACTTCTCCCCTTTTCATTATCTTACCCAGTATTTCAACGAGAAACAAATAGATGATTGAAGATGAAGTATTTAAGGTTATTATCTAATCAATTATGTGTTTGTTTCATTTTTATCGTATATTTAATGAATTAATACCAATAAACTGGAAATTCATTAAAAACGTGGAAAAAACAGCAAAATATTGCATAATTCGATTATATTTTCGTTATATCACAATAAAGGAAAAGGGGGATGATAAACGTCAAAATATTACTAAATTCGATGATTTTTAGTAGGAAAGAAAATGCAAGAAAACTTGCTTAAAATGCAATATTATGCGAAATTCTGAGAGTTTAAGGCCAAATCACATATCGTAATACTACATGAAAAAGTCTCGAAATATTGGTAAAAATGAATATATTTACATAATGTCAAATTACATGAAAAACATGAAAAAGTCCCTATTATACCAAATATGAGGATTTTAACTTCGAATCATAAGGCGAGGTTTTGTTTAATTTAGATCCAAGAAAAGACATATGACAATGTTGTTTCCAATACAAATGATAAAAAACAATGTGTTTTCATTAGAATGAACTAAAATGTTCCTGATTTTCCGTTTATATTACCAATGGAAGATGAACACGTAAAACCGCTCTATTCCGGCTGAAACGTCGATATATACAATAAAAACCGAACTTCTTCCCTTTTTCAATATCTTACCCAGTATTTCAACGAGAAACAAATAGATGATTGAAGATGAAGTATTTAAGGTTACTATCTAATCAATTATGTGTTTGTTTCATTTTTATCGTATATTTAATGTATTAATACCAATAAACTGGAAATTCAATAAAAACGTGGAAAAAACAGCAAAATATTGCCTAATTCGATTATATTTTCTTTATATCACAATAAAGGAAAAGGGGGATGATAAACGTCAAAATATTACTAAATTCGATGATTTCTAGTAGGAAACAAAATGCAAGAAAACTTGCTTAAAATGCAATATTATTCGAAATTCTGAGATATGAAGGCCGAATCGCATATCGTGAGAAAACATGAAGTAGTATCGAAAAATTGGTAAAAACGAATATATTTACGTAAAATCACACCACATGAAAAACGTGAAAAAAATCATTATTTACCATATTTGAGGATTTTAAATTCAAATCAAAGAGCGACGTTTCGTATTAATTAGATCCAAGAAAAGACATATGACAATGTTGTTTCCAATACAAATGACAAAAATCAATGTGTTTCCATTACAATTAACTAAAATATTCCTGATTTTCCGCTTATATTACCGACTGAAGATGTACACGTAAAACCGCTCTAATCCGGCTGAAACGTCGATATATGCAAATAAAACAGAAATTCTGTTTGAAAACAGAATTGAAAATGAAGTATTTAAGGTTAATTTCTAATCAATTATGTGTTTTGCATCATTTTTATCATACATATTTAATGAAAACTAAGCAAAATATTTAACAAAAACGTGGAAAAACAGCAAAATATTGCCTAATTCGATGATATTTTGTTTAAATTACATAAAGGAAAAGGGGGGTGATAAACGTCAAAATATTACTAAAATCGATGATTTTTAGTACGAAACAAAATGCAAGAAAACTTGCTTAAAATGCAATATTATGCGAAATTCTGATATTTGAAGGCCAAATCACAAATCGTGAGAAAACATGAAGTAGTATCGAAATATTGGTAAAAACGAATATATTTACGTAAAATCACACCACATGAAAAGCCTGAAAAAAGTCACTATTTTACCATATTTGAGGATTTTAACTTCAAATCATAGAGCGAGGTTTCTCATTATTTAGACCCAAGAAAAGACGTATGACAATGTTGCTTCCAATACAAATGATAAAAATCAATGTGTTTTCATTAGAATTACCTAAAATGTTCCTGATTTTTTGTTTATATTACCAATGGAATATATACACGTTAAACCGTTCAATTCCAGCTGAAACGTCGATATATGCAATAAAAACCGAACTTCTCCCCTTTTCAATATCTTACTGAGTATTTTAACGAGAGACAAATAGTTGATTGAAAATGAGGTATTTAAGGTTAATTTCTAATCAATTACGTGTTTGCATCATTTTTATCGTATATTTAATGAATTAATGCCAATAAACTGAAAATTCACATAAACGTTGAAAAACGGCAAAATGTTGCCTAATTCGATGATATTTTGCTTAAATCACATAAAGGAAAAAGGGATGATAAACGTCAAAATATTGCTAAATTCGATGATGTTTAGTACGAAACAAAATGCAAGAAAACTTGCTTAAAATGCAATATTATGCGAAATTCTGAGAGTTTAAGGCCAAATCACATATCGTAATACTACATGAAAAAGTCTCGAAATATTGGTAAAAATTAATATATTTACGTAATATCAAATTACATGAAAAATATGAAAAAGTCCCTATTATAACAAATTTGAGTATTTTAACTTCGAATCATTACGCGAGGTTTCGTTTAATTTAGATCCAAGAAAAGACATATGACAATGTTGTTTCCAATACAAATGATAAAAAACAATGTGTTTTCATTAGAATGAACTAAATTGTTCCTGATTTTCCGTTTATATTACCGATGGAAAATGTACACGTAAAACCGCTCTATTCCGGCTGAAACGTCGATATATGCAATAAAAACCGAACTTCTCCCCTTTTCAATATCTCACTCAGTATTTCAACGAGAAACAAATAGATGATTGAAGATGAAGTATTTAAGGTTACTATCTAATCAATTATGTGTTTGTTTCATTTTTATCGTATATTTAATGTATTAATACCAATAAACTGGAAATTCAATAAAAACGTGGAAAAAACAGCAAAATATTGCCTAATTCGATGATATTTTCTTTATATCACATAAAGGAAAAGGGGGATGATAAACGTCAAAATATTACAAAATTCGATGATTTTTAGTACGAAACAAAATGCAGGAAAACATGCTTAAAATCCATTGGATCATCACTGGATGCATCACTCGCTTGAGCCTCTGCATCCCTCTTTTAAGCCTCTGCAACACACTCTTCAGCCTCTGCATCATTCTCTTAAGCCTCTGCATCCCTCTCTCTTGATCATCTGCATCACTCTCGTAAGCCTCTGCATAACTCTTCTGAGCCTCTGCATCACTCTCTTGAGCCTCTGCATCCCTCTCTTGAGCCTTTTCAACAATTTCTTCAGGCTCTGCATCGCTGTCTTAAGCCACTGAATCCCTCTCTTCCGGCCTCTGCATCACTCTCTCGAGCCTCGAGCCTCAGCATCCCTCAAGAAAGGGATGCTGAGGCTCCAGAGAGAGATGCAGAGGCTCCAGTGAGCGATGTAGAGGCTTAAGAGAGAGATGCAGAGGCTCAAGAGAATGATGCAGAGGCTCAAGAGAGTGATGCAAAGGCTCAAGAGAGTGATGCAGAGGCTTAAGAGAGGGATGCAGAGGCTCAAGAGAGAGATGCATAGGCTTAAGAGAGTGATGCAGAGGCTGAAGAGAGTGTTGCAGAGGCTTAAGAGAGGGATGCAGAGGCTCAAGAGAGTGATGCAAAGGCTCAAGAGAGTGATGCAGAGGCTTAAGCGAGGGATGCAGAGGCTCAAGAGAGGGATGAAGAGGCTCAAGACAGTGATGCAGAGGCTCAAGAGAGTGATGCAGAGGCTGAAGAGAGAAATGCAGAGGCTTAAGAGAGTGATGCAGAGGTTCAAGAGAGTGATGCAGAGGCACAAGAGAATGATGTTGAGGCTTAAGAGAGGGATGCAGAGGCTCAGGAGAATGATGCAAATGCTCAAGAGAGTGATGCAGAGGCTTAAGAGAGGGATGCAGAGGCTCAAGAGAGGGATGCAGAGGTTAAAGAGAGTGATGCAGAGGCACAAGAGAATGATGTTGAGGCTTAAAAGAGGGATGCAGAGGCTCAAGAGAATGATGCACTGGCTCAAGAGAATGATGCAGAGGCTTAAGAGATTGATGCAGAGGATCAAGAGAGTGATGCAGAGGCTGAAGAGAGGGATGCAGAGGCTCAAGAGTGTGATGGCAGAGGCTCAAGAGAGTGATGCAGAGGTTCAACAGAGTGATTCAGAAGCTTACAAGAGTGATGCAGAGGCTTAAGCGAGTGATGCAGAGGTTTAAGAAAGGGATGCAGAGGCTCAAGAGAGGGATGAAGAGGCTCAAGAGAGGGATGCAGAAGCTCTTGAGAGTGACGCAGAGGCTCAAGAGAGGGATGCAGAGGCTCAAGAGAGTGATGCAAAGGTTCAGGAGAATGATGCAGAGGCTCATGCGAGGGATTCAGAAGTTCAAGAGAGTGATGCAAAGGCTCAAGAAAGGGATGCATAGGCTTAAGATAGTGATGCAGAGGCTCAAAAAAGGGATGCAGAGGCTTTAGAGAGTGATGCAGAGGCTGAAGAGAATGTTGCAGAGGCTTAAGAGAGGGATGCAGAGGCTCAAAAGAGTGATGGAGAGGCTCAAGAGAGTGATGCAGAGGTTCAACAGAGTGATTCAGAGGCTTACGAGAGTGATGCAGAGGCTTATGAGAGTGATGCAGAGGCTTATTAGAGGAATGCAGAGGCTGAAGAGAATGATGCAGAGGCCTAAGAGAGGGATGCAGAGGCTGAAGAGAATGATGCAGAGGCTTAAGAGAGAGATGCAGAGGCTCAAGAGAGTGATGGAGAGGCTCAAGAGAGTGATGTAGAGACTCAACAGAGTGATTCAGAGGCTTACGAGAGTGATGCAGAGGCTCGAGAGAGGGATGCAGAGGCTCAAGAGAGGGATGAGGGGATCAAGAGAGGGATGCAAAGGCTCAAGTGAGGGAAGCAGAGGCACAAGAGAGGGTTGCAGAGGCTCTTGAGAGTGACGCAGTGGCTCAAGAGAGGGATGCAGAGGCTTAAGAGAGTGATGCAAAGGTTCAAGTGAGGGATGCAGAGGCTTAAGAGAGTGATGCAAAGGTTCAAGTGAGGGATGCAGAGGCTCATGTGAGGGATGCAGGAGTTCAAGAGAGTGATGCAGAGGCTCAAGAGAGGGATGCATAGGCTCAAGTGAGGGATAGTCACAAGAGAGGGATGCAGAGGCTCTTGGGAGTGATGCAGAGGCTCAGGAGAGGGATGCAGAGGCTCAAGAGAGTGATTCAGAGGCTTTCGAGAGTGATGCAGAGGCTTAAGAGAGTTAGGCAGAGGCTTAAGAAAGTGATGCAGAGGCGTAAAAGAGGGATGCAGAGTCTTAAAAGGGTGATGCAGAGGCTCAAGAGAGTGATGCAGAGGCTCAAGACAGGGGTGCAGGGGCTCAAGAGAGTGATGCAGAGGCTCAAGAGAGTGATTCAGAGGCTTACGAGAGTGAAGCAGAGGCTTAAGAGAGTGATGCAGAGGCGGCTCAAGAGAGTGATGCAGAGGATCAAGATAGGGATGCAGAGGCTTAAGAGAGTGATGCAAAGGCTCAAGAGAGTGATTGAGAGGCTTACGAGAGTGATGCAGAGGCTTAAGAGTGTGATGCAGAGGCTTAGAGAGGATGCAGAGGCTCCAGCGAGGGATTCAGAGGCTCAAGAGATGGATGCAGGGGCTCAAGAGATTGATGTAGAGGCTTAAGAGAGGATGCAGAGGCTCAAGAGTATGATGCAGAGGCTCAAGAGAGTGATACAGAGAATCAGAGAGTGATTGCAGTGGCTTAAGAGAGTGATGCAGAGGCTAAAGAGAGGGATGCAGAGGCTAAATAGATCGATGCAGAAGCTCAAGAGAGGGCGCAGAGGCTCAAGAGAGGGATGCAGAGGCTCAAGAGCGGGATGAAAAGTCTCAAGAGGGGAATGCAGAGGCTCAAGAGAGGGATGCAGAGGCTAAAGTGAGGGATGCAGAGGCAAAAGAGAAGATGCAGAGGCACTTGAGAGTGATGCAGAGGCTCACGAGAGGGATGCAAAGGCTCAAGAGAAGTGATGCAAAGGCTCAAGAGAGGGATGCAGAGGCTCAAGAGAATGATTGTAGGAGGCTTAAGAGAGGGATGGCAGAGGATCAAGAGAATGATTCAAAGGTATACGAGAGTGATGCAGAGGCTTAAGAGAGTGATGCAAAGGCTCAGGAGAGGGATGCAGAGATTCATGAGAGGGATGCAGGAGTTCATGCGAGTGATGCAGAGGCTCAAGAAAGATATGCAGAGGCTTAAGAAAGTGATGCAGCAGAGGCTCAAAAAAGGGATGCAGAGGCTTAGATAATGATGTAGAGGCTTAAGAGAGGGATGCAGAGGCTCAAGAGTATGATGCAGAGGCTCAAGAGAGTGATGCAGAGACTCAAGAGCGTGATTCAGAAGCTAACGAGAGTGATTTAGAGGCTCAAGAGTGGGATGCAGAGGCTTAAAAGAGTGATGCAAAGCTCATGAGAGGGATGCAAAGGCTCATGAGAGGGATGCAGAGGCTCATGAGAGGGATGCAGGGGCTCAGCAGACGGATGCAGAGGCTCAAGTGAGGGATGCAGAGGAAAAAGAGAGGGATGCAGAAGCTCTTGAGAGTGACGCAGAGGCTCAAGAGAGGGATGCAGAGGCTTAAGAGAGTGATGCAAAGCATCAGGAGAATGGTGCAGAGGCTCATGCGAGGGATTCAGGAGTTCAAGAGAGTGATGCAAAGGCTCAAGAAAGGGATGCATAGGCTTAAGATAGTGATGCAGATGCTCAAAAAAGGGATGCAGAGGCTTTAGAGAGTGATGCAGAGGCTGAAGAAGAGTGTTGCAGAGGCTTAAGAGAGGGATGCAGAGGCTCAAAAGAGTGATGGAGAGGCTCAAGAGAGTGATGCAGAGATTCAACAGAGTGATTCAGAGGCTTACGAGAGTGATGCACAGGCTCGAGAGAGGGATGCAGAGGCTCAAGAGAGGGATGCCGGGGATCAAGAGAGGGATGCAGAGGCTCAAGTGAGGGAAGCAGAGGCACAAATGAGGGATGCAGAGGTTCTTGAGAGTGACGCAGTGGCTCAAGAGAGGGATGCAGAGGCTTAAGAGAGTGATACAAAGGCTCAAGTGAGGGATGCAGAGGCTCATGTGAGGATGCAGGAGTTCAAGAGAGTGATGCAGAGGCTCAAGAGAGGATGCATAGGCTCATGTGAGGGATAAAGAGCACAAGAGATTGATTCAGAGGATCAAGAGAGTGATGCAGAGGCTTAAGAGAGGGATGCAGAGGCTCAAGAGAGTGATGGAGAGGCTCAGAGAGTGATGCAGAGGCTCAACAGAGTGATTCAGAAGCTTACAAGAGTGATGCAGAGGCTTAAGCGAGTGATGCAGAGGTTTAAGAAAGAGATGCAGAGGCTCAAGAGAGGGATGCAGAGGCTCAAGAGAGGATGCAGAAGCTCTTGAGAGTGACGCAGAGGCTCAAGAGAGGGATGCAGAGGCTCAAGAGAGTGATGCAAAGGTTCAGGAGAATGATGCAGAGGCTCATGCAAGGGATTCAGAAGTTCAAGAGAGTGATGCAAAGGCTCAAGAAAGGGAATGCATAGGCTTAAGATAGTGATGCAGAGGCTCAAAAAAGGGATGCAGAGGCTTTAGAGAGTGATGCAGAGGCTGAAGAGACTGTTGCAGAGGCTTAAGAGAGGGGATTGCAGAGGCTCAAAGAGTGATGGAGAGGCTCAAGAGAGTGATGCAGAGGCTCAACAGAGTGATTCAGAGGCTTACGAGAGTGATGCAGAGCTTATGAGAGTGATGCAGAGGCTTATTAGAGGAATGCAGAGGCTGAAGAGAATGATGCAGAGGCCCTAAGAGAGGGATGCAGAGGCTGAAGAGAATGATGCAGAGGCTTAAGAGAGAGATGCAGAGGCTCAAGAGTGTGATGGAGAGGCTCAAGAGAGTGATGTAGAGACTCAACAGAGTGATTCAGAGGCTTACGAGAGTGATGCAGAGGCTCATGTGAGGGGATGCAGGAGTTCAAGAGAGTGATGCAGAGGCTCAAGTGAGGGATAGTCACAAGAGAGGGATGCAGAGGCTCTTGGGAGTGATGCAAAGGCTCAGGAGAGGGATGCAGAGGCTCAAGAGAGTGATTCAGAGGGTTCGAGAGTGATGCAGAGGCTTAAGAGAGTTAGGCAGAGGCCTAAGAAAGTCATGCAGAGGCTTAAAAGAGGGATGCAGAGTCTTAAAAGGGTGATGCAGAGGCTCAAGAGAGTGATGCAGAGGCTCAAGACAGGGTGCAGGGGCTCAAGAGAGTGATGCAGAGGCTCAAGAGAGTGATTCAGAGGCTTACGAGAGTGAAGCAGAGGCTTAAGAGAGTGATGCAGAGGCGGCTCAAGAGAGTGATGCAGAGGATCAAGTTAGGGATGCAGAGGCTTAAGAGAGTGATGCAAAGGCTCAAGAGAGTGATTGAGAGGCTTACGAGAGTGATGCAGAGGCTTAAGAGTGTGATGCAGAGGCTAAGAGAGGGATGCAGAGCTCAAGCGAGGGATTCAGAGGCTCAAGAGATGGATGCAGGGGCTCAAGAGATTGATGTAGAGGCTTAAGAGAGGGATGCAGAGGCTCAAGAGTATGATTGCAGAGGCTCAAGAGAGTGATACATAGAATCAAGAGAGTGATGCATTGGCTTAAGAGAGTGATGCAGAGGCTAAGAGAGGGATGCAGAGGCTAAATAGATCGGATGCAGAAGCAAAAGAGAGGGATGCAGAGGCTCAAGAGAGGGATGCAGAGGCTCAAGAGCGGGATGAAAAGGCTCAAGAGGGGAATGCAGAGGCTCAAGAGAGGGATGCAGAGGCTAAAGTGAGGGATGCAGAGGCAAAAGAGAAAGATGCAGAGGCACTTGAGAGTGATGCAGAGGCTCACGAGAGGGATGCAAAGGCTCAAGAGAGTGATGCAAAGGCTCAAGAGAGGGATGCAGAGGCTCAAGAGAATGATGTAGAGGCTTAAGAGAGGGATGCAGAGGATCAAGAGAATGATTCAGAGGTATACGAGAGTGATGCAGAGCTTAAGAGAGTGATGCAAAGGCTCAGGAGAGGGATGCAGAGGTTCATGAGAGGGATGCAGGAGTTCATGTCGAGTGATGCAGAGGCTCAAGAAAGATATGCAGAGGCTTAAGAAAGTGATGCAGAGGCTCAAAAAAGGGATGCAGAGGCTTAAGATAATGATGTAGAGGCTTAAGAGAGGGATGCAGAGGCTCAAAAGTATGATGCAGAGGCTCAAGAGAGTGATGCAGAGACTCAAGAGCGTGATTCAGAGGCTAACGAGAGTGATTTAGAGGCTCAAGAGTGGGATGCAGAGGCTTAAAAGAGTGATGCAAAGGCTCATGAGAGGGATGCAAAGGCTCATGAGAGGGATGCAGAGGCTCATGAGAGGGATGCAGAGGCTCAGCCGACGGATGCAGAGGCTCAAGTGAGGGATGCAGAGGAAAAAGAGAGGATGCAGAAGCTCTTGAGAGTGACGCAGAGGCTCAAGAGAGGGATGCAGAGGCTAAAGAGAGTGATGCAAAGCTTCAGGAGAATGGTGCAGAGGCTCATGCGAGGGATTCAGGAGTTCAAGAGAGTGATGCAAAGGCTCAAGAAAGGGATGCATAGGCTTAAGATAGTGATGCAGATGCTCAAAAAAGGGATGCAGAGGCTTTAGAGAGTGATGCAGAGGCTGAAGAGAGTGTTGCAGAGGCTTAAGAGAGGGATGCAGAGGCTCAAAAGAGTGATGGAGAGGCTCAAGAGAGTGATGCCTAGGCTCAACAGAGTGATTCAGAGGCTTACGAGAGTGATGCAGAGGCTTATGAGAGTGATGCAGAGGCTTATGAGAGGATGCAGAGGCTGAAGAGAATGATGCAGAGGCCTAAGAGAGGGCTGTAGAGGCTGAAGGGAATGATGCAGAGGCTTAAGAGAGAGATGCAGAGGCTCAAGAGAGTGATGGAGAGGCTCTAGAGAGTGATGCAGAGACTCAACAGAGTGATTCAGAGGCTTACGAGAGTGATGCAGAGGCTCGAGAGAGGGATGCAGAGGCTCAAGAGAGGGATGCCGGGGATCAAGAGAGGGATGCAGAGGCTCAAGTGAGGGAAGCAGAGGCACAAGAGAGGGATGCAGAGGTTCTTGAGAGTGACGCAGTGGCTCAAGAGAGGGATGCAGAGGCTTAAGAGAGTGATACAAAGGCTCAAGTGAGGGATGCAGAGGCTCATGTGAGGGATGCAGGAGTTCAAGAGAGTGATGCAGAGGCTCAAGAGAGGGATGCATAGGCTCAAGTGAGGGATAAAGAGGCACAAGAGAGGGATGCAGAGGCTCTTGGGAGTGATGCAGAGGCTCAGGAGAGGGATGCAGAGGCTCAAGAGAGTGATTCAGAGGCTTACGAGAGTGATGCAGAGGCTTAAGAGAGTTTGGCAGAGGCTTAAGAAAGTGATGCAAAGGCTCAAAAGAGGGATGCAGAGTCTTAAAGGGTGATGCAGAGGCTCAAGAGAATGATGCAGAGGCTCAAGAGAGGGGTGCAGGGGCTCAAGAGAGTGATGCAGAGGCTCAAGAGAGTGATTCAGAGGCTTACGAGAGTGATGCAGAGGCTTAAGAGAGTGATGCAGAGGCGGCTCAAGAGAGTGATGCAGAGGCGGCTCAAGAGAGTGATGCAGAGGATCAAGAGAGGGATGCAGAGGCTTAAGAGAGTGATGCAGAGGCTCAAGAGAGTGATTGAGAGGCTTACGAGAGTGATGCAGAGGCTTAAGAGTGTGATGCAGAGGCTTAAGAGAGGGATGCAGAGGCTCAAGCGAGGGATGCAAAGGCTCAAGAGATGGATGCAGGGGCTCAAGAGATGGATGTAGAGGCTTAAGAGAGGGATGCAGAGGCTCAAGAGTATGATGCAGAGGCTCAAGAGAGTGATACAGAGAATCAAGAGGCTTAAGAGAGTGATGCAGAGGCTAAAGAGAGGGATGCAGAGGCTCAATAGATCGGATGCAGAGGCCCAAGAGAGGGATGCAGAGGCTCAAGAGAGGGATGCAGAGGCTCATGTGAGGGATGCAGAGGCACAAGAGAGGGATGCAGAGGCTCTTGACAGTGATGCAGAGGCTCAAGAGAGGGATGCAGAGGCTTAAGAGAGTGATGCAAAGGCTCATGAGAGGGATGCAGAGGCTCATGAGAGAGATGCAGAGGCTCATGAGAGGAATGCAGGGGCTCAGCAGACAGATGCAGAGGCTCAAGTGAGGGATGCAGAGGCACAAGAGAGGGATGCAGAGGCTCTTGAGAGTGACGCAGAGGCTCAAGAGAGGGATGCAGAGGCTTAAGAGAGTGATGAAAAGGCTCAGGAGAATGATGCAGAGGCTCATGAGAGGGATGCAGGAGTTCAAGGGAGTGATGCAAAGGATCAAGAAAGGAATGCAGAGGCCTTAGAAAGTGATGCAGAGGCTCAAAAAATGGGATGCAGAGTCTTAAGAGAGTGATGCAGAGGCTGAAGAGAGTGTTGCAGAGGCTTAAAAGAGGGATGCAGAGGTTCAAGAGAGTAATGGAGAGGCTCAAGAGAGTGATGCAGAGGCTCAACAGAGTGATTCAGAGGCTTAGGAGAGTGATGCAGAGGCTTATGAGAGTGATGCAGAGGCTTAAGAGAGGAATGCAGAGGTTGAAGAGAATGATGCAGAGGCTTAAGAGATGGATGCTGTTTTTCCACGTTTTTGTAAATTTTCAGTTTATTGTTATTAATTCATTAATTATACGATAAAAATGATGCAAACATATAATTGATTAGAAATTAACCTTAAATACTTCATTTTCAATCAACTATTTGTTTCTCGTTAAAATACTGAGAAAGGATTGAAAAGGGAAGAAGTTCGGTTTTTATTGCATATATCGACGTTTCAGCCGGAATAGAGCGGTTTTACGTGTACATCTTCCACCGGTAATATAAACGGAAAATCTGGAACATTTTAGTTAATTCTAATGAAAACACATTTATTTTTATCATTTGAATTGGAAACAACATTGTCATATGTCTTTTCTTGGATCTAAATAATACGAAACCTCGCTTTATGATTCGAAGTTAAAATCCTCAAATTTGGTATAATAGTGACTTTTTTCACGTTTTTCATGTAGTTTTATATTACGTAAATATATTCATTTTTACCAATATTTCGATACTATTTCATGTAGTATCACGATATGTGATTTGTCCTTCATATCTCAGATTTTCACATAATATTGCATTTTAAGCAAGTTTTCTTGCATTTTGTTTCGTACTAAGCATCATGGAATTTAGCAATATTTTGACGTTTATAATCCCCTTTTCCTTTATGTGATTTAAACAAAATATCATCGAATTAGGCAATATTTTGCCGTTTTTACACGTTTCTGTGAATTTTCAGATTATTGGTATTAATTCATTATATATACGATAAAAATGATGCAAACATATAATTGATTAGATAATAACCTTAAATACCTCATTTTCAATCAACTATTTGTTTCTCGTTAAAATACTGAGAAACATATTGAAAAGGGGAGAAATCCGGTTTTTATTGCATATATCGACGTTTCAGCCGGAATTAAGCGTTTTACGTGTACATTTTCCATCGGTAATATTAACGGAAAATCAGGAACATTTTAGTTCATTCTAATGAAAACACATTGATTTTTATCATTTGTATAGGAAACAACATTGTCATATGTCTTTTCTTGGATCTAAATAATACGAAACCTCGCTTCATGATTCGAAGTTAAAATCCTCAAATTTGGAATAGTAGTGACTTTTTCACGTTTTTTATGTAGTGTGATATAACGTAAATATATTAATTTTACCAATATTTTGATACTATTTCATGTAGTATCACGATATGTGATTTGGCCTTCAAATCTCAGAATTTCGCATAATATTGCATTTTAAGCAAGTTTTCTTGCATTTTGTTTAGTACTAAAAATCATCGAATTTAGTAATATTTTGACGTTTATCATCTCCCTTTTCCTTTATGTGATATAAACAAAATATCATCGAATTAGGCAATATTTTGCTGTTTTTCCACGTTTTTGTAAATTTTCAGATTATTGTTATTAATTCATTAAATATGTATGATAAAAATGATGCAAACACATAATTGATTAGAAATTAACCTTAAATACTTCATTTTCAATAAACTATATGTTTCTCTTTAAAATACTGAGTAAGATATTGAAAAGGGGAGAAGTTCGGTTTTTATTGCATATATCGACGTTTCAGCCGGAATATAGCGGTTTTACGTGTACATTTTTCATCGGTAATATAAACGGAAAATCCCTCGGAAACAACATTGTCATATGTCTTTTCTTGGATCTAATTAATACGAAACCTCGCTCTATGATTTGAAGTTAAAATCCTCAAATATGGTAAAATAGTGACTTTTTTCACGTTTTTCATGTAGCTTGATATTACGTAAATATATTCATTTTTACCAATATTTCGATACTATTTCATGTAGTATCACGATATGTGATTTGGCCTTCAAATCTCAGAATTGCGCATAATATTACATTTTAAGCAAGATTTCTTGCATTTTGTTTCGTACGAAAAATCATCGAATTTAGCAATATTTTGAGGTTCATCATCCCCTTTTCCCTAATGAGATTTAAACAAAATATCATCGAATTAGGCAATAGTTTGCCGTTTATCCACGTTTTTGTGAATAAGTATTTTGTATTAATTCATTATATACACGATAAAAATGATGCAAACACATAATTGATTAGATAATAACCTTAAATACTTCATTTTCAATCAACTATTTGTTTCTCGTTAAAATACTGAGTTAGATATTGAAAAGGGGAGAAGTTCTGTTT
This sequence comes from Procambarus clarkii, assembly GCF_040958095.1. Classification (NCBI taxonomy): domain Eukaryota; kingdom Metazoa; phylum Arthropoda; class Malacostraca; order Decapoda; family Cambaridae; genus Procambarus; species Procambarus clarkii. Next base: position 22,303 of record NW_027189717.1, read on the forward strand.
TTATTGCATATATCGACGTTTCAGCCGGAATAGAGCGGTTTTCGTGTACATCTTCCATCGGTAATATAAACTAAAAATCAGGAACATTTTAGTTAATTCTAATGAAAACACATTGTTTTTTATCATTTGTATTGGAAAGAACATTGTCATATGTCTTTTCTTGGATCTAAATAATACGAAACCTCGCTCTATGATTTGAAGTTAAAATCCTCAAATATTGTAAAATAGTGACTTTTTCACGTTAATCATGTAGTTTGATAATACGTAAATATATTCATTTTTACCAATATTTCGATACTATTTCATGTAGTATCACGATATATGATTTGGCCTTCAAATCTCTGAATTTCGGATAATATTGCATTTTAAGCAGGTTTCTTGCATTTTGTTTCGTACGAAAAATCATCGAATTTAGCAATATTTTGACGTTTATCATCCCCTTTTCCTTTATGTGATTTAAACAAAATATCATCGAATTAGGCAATATTTTGCCGTTTTTCCACGTTTTTGTGAATTTTCAGTCTATGGGTATTAATTCATTATATATACGATAAAAATGATGCAAACACATAATTGATTAGATAATAACCTTAAATACTTCATTTTCAATCAACTATTTGTTTCTCGTTAAAATACTGAGTAAGATATTGAAAAGGGGAGAAGTTCTGTTTTTATTGCATATATCGACGTTTCAGCAGGAATAGAGCGGTTTTCGTGTACATCTTCCATCAGTAATATAAACGGGAAATCAGGAACATTTTAGTTTATTCTAATGAAAACACATTGATTTTTATCATTTGTATTGAAAACAACATTATCATATGTCTTTTCTTGGATCTAAATAATACGAAACCTCGCTCTATGATTTGAAGTTAAAATCCTCAAATATGGTTGAATAGTGACTTTTTTCACGTTTTTCATGTAGTTTGATATTGGCCATGTATTATTGGCCATGTATTATCATGTATTTTTGATATTTGATATTTTTCATGTACTTTGATATTGATATTAGTTTGATATCGTAAATATATTCATTTTTACGAATATTTCGATACTATTTCATGTAGTATCACGATATGTGATTTGGCCTTCAAATCTCAGAATTTCGCATAATATTGCATTTTAAGCAAGTTTTCTTGCATTTTGTTTCGTACGAAAAATCATCAAATTTAGCAATATTTTAACCTTTATCATCCCCTTTTCTTTTATGTGATTTAAACATAATATCATTGAATTAGGCAATACTTTGCCGTTTTTCCACGTTTCTGTGAATTTTCAGTTTATTGGTATTAATTCATTAAATATACGATTAAATATACGATGGAAACAACATTGTCATATGTCTTTTCTTGGATCTAAATAATACGAAACCTCGCTCTTTGATTTGAATTTAAAATCCTCAAATATGGTAAAATAGTGATTTTTTTCACGTTTTTCATGTGGTGCGATTTTACGTAAAAATATTCGTTTTAACCAATATTTCGATACTATTTCATGTTTTCTCACGATATGCGATTCGGACTTCAAATCTCAGAATTTCGAATAATATTGCATTTTAAGCAAGTTTTCTTTCCTACTAAAAATGATCGAATTTAGTAATATTTTGACGTTTATTATTCCCCTTTTTACTTTATTGTGATATAAAGAAAATATAATCGAATTAGGCAATATTTTGCTGTTTTTTCCACGTTTTTATTGAATTTCCAGTTTATTGGTATTAATTCATTAAATATACGATAAAAATGAAACAAACACATAATTGATTAGATAAAACCCTTAAATACTTCATCTTCAATCATCTATTTGTTTCTCGTTGAAATACTGGGTAAGATATTGAAAAGGGAAGAAGTTCGGTTTTTATTGTATATATCGACGTTTCAGCCGGAAGAGAGCGGTTGTACGTGTACATCTTCCATGGGTAATATAAACGGAAAATCAGGAACATTTTAGTTCATTCTAATGAAAACACATTGTTTTTTATCATTTGTATTGGAAACAACATTGTCATATGTCTTTTCTTGGATCTAAATTATACGAAACCTCGCGTTATGATCCGAAGTTAAAATCTTCAAATTTGGAATAATAGTGATTTTTTTTCACGTTTTTCATGTAGTTTTATATTACGTAAATATATTCATTTTTACCAATATTTCGATACTATTTCATGTAGTATCACGATATGTGATTTGGCCTTCAAATCTCAGAATTTCGCATAATATTGCATTTTAAGCAAGTTTTCTTGCATTTTGTTTCGTACTAAAAATCATCGAATTTAGTAATATTTTGACGTTTATCATCTCCCTTTTCCTTTATGTGATATAAACAAAATATCATAGAATTAGGCAATATTTTGCGGTTTTTCCACGTTTTTGTGAATTTCCAGTTTATTGGTATTAATTCATTAAATATACGATAAAAATGATACAAACACATAATTGATTAGATAATAACCTTAAATACTTCATCTTCAATCATCTATTTGTTTCTCGTTGAAATACTGAGTAAGATATTGAAAAGGGGAGAAGTTCGGTTTTTATTGCATATATCGACGTTTCAGCCGGAATAGAGCGGTTTTACGTGTACATTTTCCATCGGTAATGTAAACGGAAAATCAGGAACAATTTAGTTCATTCTACTGAAAACACATTGTTTTTTATCATTTGTATTGGAAACAACATTGTCATATGTCTTTTCTTGGATCTAAATTAAACGAAACCTAGCGTTATGATTCGAATTTAAAATCCTCAAATTTGGTATAATAGGGATTTTTAATGTTTTTCAAGTAATTTGATATTACGTAAATATATTCATTTATACCAATATTTCGAGACTTTTTCATGTAGTATTACGATATGTGATTTGGCCTTAAACTCTCAGAATTTCGCATAATATTGCATTTTAAGCACGTTTTCTTGCATTTTGTTTCGTACTAAACATCATCGAATTTAGCAATATTTTGACGTTTATCATCCCCTTTTCCTTTATGTGATTTAAACAAAATATCATCGAATTAGGCAATATTTTGCCGTTTTTCAACGTTTTTGTGAATTTTCAGTTTATTGGTATTAATTCATTAAATATACGATAAAAATGATGCAAACACGTAATGTTTAGTACGAAACAAAATGCAAGAAAACTTGCTTAAAATGCAATATTATGCGAAATTCTGAGATTTGAAGGCCAAATCACAAATCGTAATACTACATGAAAAAGTATCGAAATATTGGTAAAAATGAATATATTTACGTAATATCAAACTACATGAAAAACGTGAAAAAGTCACTATTATACCAAATTTGAGGATTTTAAATTCGAATCATAACGCGAGGTTTCGTATAATTAAGATCCAAGAAAAGACATATGACAATGTTGTTTCCAATACAAATGATAAAAAACAATGTGTTTTCATTAGAATGAACTAAATTGTTCGTGATTTTCCGTTTATATTACCAATGGAAGATGTACACGTAAAACCGCTCTATTCCGGCTGAAACGTCGTTATATGCAATAAAAACCGAACTTCTCCCCTTTTCAATATCTTACTCAGTATCATTCTCTTCAGCCTCTGCATTCCACTCTTAAGCCTCTGCATCACTCTCGTAAGCCTCTGAATCACTCTGTTGAGCCTCTGCATCACTCTCTTGAGCCTCTCCATCACTCCCTTGAGCTTCTACATCCCTCTCTTAAGCCTCTGAAACACTCTCTTCAGCCTCTGCATCACTCTCTTAAGCCTCTGCATCCCTTTTTTGAGCCTCTGCATCAGTTTCTTAAACCTCTGCATCCCTTTCTTGAGCCTTTGCATCACTCTCGTGAATTCCTGCATCCCTCTCATAAGCCTCTGCATCATTCTCCTGAGCCTTTGCATCACTCTCTTAAGCCTCTGCATCCCTCTCTTGAGCCTCTGCGTCAATCTCAAGAGCCTCTGCATCCCTCTCTTGTGCCTCTGCATCCCTCACTTGAGCCTCTGCATCCGTCTGCTGAGCCCCTGCATCAATCTCTTGAGAATCTGCATCCCTCGCTTGAGCCTCTGCATCCCTCTCTTAAGCCTCTGTATCACTCTCTTAAGCCTCTGCATCACTCTCGTAAGCCTCTGAATCACTCTCTTGAGCCTCTGCATCCCTCTCTTGAACTCCTGCATTCCTCTCATGAGTCTGCATCTCTCTCTTGAGCCTTTGCATCACTCTCAAGAGCCTCTGCATCCCTCTCTTGTGCCGCTGCATCCCTCACTTGAGCCTCTGCATCCCTCTCTTGAGCCTCTGCATCCTTCTCTTGGGCCCCTGCATCCCCTCTCTTGAGCCTTTGCATCCCTCTCTTTAGCCTCTTCATCACTCTCTTAAGCCTCTGCATCACTCTCGTAAGCCTCTGAATAACTCTCTTGAGCCTCTGCATCACTCTCATGAGCAACTGCATCCCTCTCTCAAGTCTCTGCATCACTCTCTTGAGCCTCTGCATCCCTCTCCTGCGCCTCTGGCTCACTCTTTTAAGCCTAATGCAATAAAACAAGAAAATTTTCTTAATGCAAGAAAACTTGCTTAAAATGCAATATTATGCGAAAATCTGAGATATGAAGGCCAAATCACATATCTTGATACTACATGAAATAGTATCGAAATATTGGTAAAAATGAATATATTTACGTAATATCAAACTTCATGAAAAACATGAAAAAAGTCACTATTATTCCAAATTTGTGGATTTTAACTTCGAATCATAAAGCGAGGTTTCGTATTATTTAGATCCAAGAAAAGACATATTACAATGTTGTTTTCAATACAAATGATAAAAATCAATGTGTTTTCATTAGAATGAACTAAAATGTTCCTGATTTTCCGTTTATATTACCGATGGAAGATGTACACGTAAAACCGCTCTAATCCGGCTGAAACGTCGATATATGCAATAAAAACCGAACTTCTCCCCTTTTCAATATCTTACTCAGTATTTCAACGAGAAACAAATAGATGATTGAAGATGAAGTATATAAGTTTATTATCTAATCAATTACGTGTTTGCATCAATTTTATCGTATATTTAATGAATTAATACCAAAAAACTAAAAATTCACAAAAACGTGGAAAAACGGCAAAATATTGCCAAATTCGATGATATTTTGTTTATATCCCATAAAGGAAAAGGGGGATGATAAACGTCAAAATATTACTAAATTCGATGATTTACAGTACGAAACAAAATGCAAGAAAACTTGCTTAAAATGCAATATTATGCGAAATACTGAGATTTGAAGGCCGAATCACATATCGTGAGAAAACATGAAGTAGTATCGAAATATTGGTAAAACGAATATATTTATATATATTTATATTAACGAATATAATACGTGCAGAGAGCCGGAATTTGGCTCGAAAATATGGCTCAAGCGTCGAATTTGGGATGTGTTGGATATTTTGAAAACTGCAGGGAGGGTTTGGGCAAAATGTTATCCATCAAAGCTTTCAGTAATTGGAATATTTTCGGTATGAAAATCGTAATTTCAAACTGCGAATACATGCAGAAAGCCAAACGTTGGCTCCAAAATATGGCTCAAGGGTCGAATTGGGGATGTTTGGGATATTTTGAAAACTGCAGGGATGTTCTGGGTAAAATGTGATCCAACGCCGCACTCAGTAATTTGCATATTTTCGGTATAAAATGAACTAATTTCAAACTGCGAACACGTGCAGAGACCCCGAATTTGGCTCCAAAATATGGCTCAAGCGTCGAATTTGGGATGTTTGGGATATTTTGAAAACTGCAGGGGGGGGGGGAAGGTTTGGGCAAAATTTGACATAAATTCGTAATTTCAAACTGCGAATATGTGCAGAGAGCCAGAATTTAACTCCAAAATATGGCTCAAGCGTCGAATTTGGGATGTTTGGGATATTTTGAAAACTTCAGGGACGGCTTTATGCAAAATGTGATCCATCGCCGCACTCAGTAATTGGCATATTTTCGGTAGAAAATGAAATAATTTCAAACTGCTATTACGTGCAGAGAGCCCGAATTTGGCTCCAAAATATGGCTCAAGCGTCAAATTTGGGATGTTTGGGATATATGGAAAACTGCAGGGGGGTTTGGGCAAAATGTGACCCATCGTCGCAATCAGTAATTGGCATATTTTCGGTAGAAAATGAAATAATTTCAAACTGCTAATACGTGCAGAGAGCCCGAATTTGGCTGCAAAATATGGGTCAAGCTTCGAATTTGGGATATTTGGGATATATTGAAAACTGCAGGGAGGGTTTGGGCAAAATGTGATCCATTGCCGCTTTCAGTAATTGTCATGTTTTCATTATAAAATGTCGTAATTTCAAACAGCAAATACGTGCAGAGAGCCAGAATTTGGCTCCAAAATATAGCTCATGGGTCGAATTTGGGATTTTTGGGATATTATGCAAACTGCCGGGGGGTTTGGGCAAAGTGTGACCCATCGCTGCTTTCAGTAATTGGCTTATTTTCAAGCGTCAAATTTGGGATGTTTGGGATAAAAATTCGCAATTTCAAACTGCGAATACGTGTAGAGTGCCAGAATTTAGCTCCAAAATAATTCTCAAGGGTGGAATTTGGGATATTTGGGATATTTTGAAAACTACAGGGATAGTTTGGGCAAAATGTTATCCATCGCCGCTTGCAGTAATTGGCATATTTTCGGTATGAAAAGTCGTAATTTCAAAAAGCAAATACATGCAGAAAGCCAAACGTTGACTCCAAAATATGGCTCACGGGTCGAATTGTGGATAGTTGGGATATTTTGAAAACTGCAGGGATGGCCTGGGCAAAATGTGATCCAACGCGGCACTCAGTAAATGGCATATTTTCGGTATAAAATGAAATAATTTCAAACTGCGAACACGTGCAGAGACCCCGAATTTGGCTCCAAAATATGGCTCAAGCGTCGAATTTTGGATGTTTGGGATATTTTGAAAATTGCAGGGAGGGTTAGGCAAAATGAGATCCATCGCCGCTTTCAGTAATTGTCATCTTTTCGGTATAAAAAGTCGAAATTTCAAACTGCGAATACGTTCAGAGAGCCAGAATTTAGCTCCAAAATAATTCTCAAGGGTCGAATTTGGGATGTTTGGGATATTTCGAAAACTGCAGGGAAGGTTTGGGAAAAATGTGATCCATCGCCGCTCTCATTAATTGGCATATTTTCGGTATAAAAAGTCGTAATTTCAAACTGCGAATGCGTGCAGAGAGCCAGAATTTAGCTCCAAATTAAGGCTCAAGCGTTGAATTTGGGATAATTGGGATATTTTGGAAACTGCAGGGAGGGTTTGGGCAAAATGTGATCCATCGCCGCTTTCAGTAATTGGCATATTTCCGGTATAAAAAGTCGTAATTTCAAACTGCGAATAAGCGCAGAAAGCCAGAATTTGGCTCCAAAATATGGCTCAAAGGTCGAATTTGGCATGTTTGGGATATTTTGCAAACTGCAGAGGGGTTTAGGCAAAATGGGACCCATCGCTTCTTTCAGTAATTGGCATATTTTCATGCGTCAAATTTGGGATGTTTGGGATAAAAATTCGTAATTTCAAACTGCGAATACTGGCAGAGAACCAGAATTTGGCTCCAAAATAATTATCAATAGTCGAATTTGGGATGATTGGGATATTTTGAAAACTACAAGGAAGGGGTATGGGCAAAATGTGACCTATCGCTGCAATCAGTAATTCACATAGTATCGGTACAAAAAGTCGTAATTTCAAACTGCGAATATGTGCAGAGAGCCACAATTTGGCTCCAAAATTTGGCTCAAGGGTTGAATTTGGGATGTTTGGGAAATTTTGAAAACTGCAGGGGGGTTTGGGCAAAATGTGACCCATCGCCGCTCTCAGTAATTGGCATATTTTCGGTATAAAATGACGTAATTTCAAACTGCGAATACGTGCAGAGAGCCCGAATGTGGCTCCAAAATATGGTTCAAGCGTCGAATTTGGAATGTTTGGGATATTTTGAAAACTGCAAAGGAGGGGGGGGGGGGGTTTGGGCGAAATGTGACCCATCGCTGCTTTCAGTAATTTATATATTTTCGGTATAAAATGTCGTAATTTAAACCTGCAAATATGTGCAGAGAACCAGAATTTGGCTCCAAAATATGGCTCAAGGGTCGAATTTGGGATGCTTGGGATTTTTTGAAAACTGAATGGTGGGTTTGGGCAAAATGTGATCTATCGTCGCTTTCAGTAATTGGCATATTTTCGGTATAAAAAGTCGTTTTTCAAACTGCGAATACGTGCAGAAAGCCAGAATTCGGCTAGAAAATATGGCTCAATGGTCGAATTTGGGATGTTTGGGATATTTTTAAAACGGCAGAGAGGGTTTGGGCATAATGTGATCCATCGCCGCTTTCCGTAATTGGCATATTTTCATTATAAAAAGTCATAATTTCAAACTGCGAATACGTGCAGAGAGCCAGAATTTGGCTCCAAAATCCAAAATCCAAGGGTCGAATTTAGGATGTTTGGGATATATGAAAACTGCAAGGGGGTTTGGGCAAAATGTGACGCATCGCTGCTTTCAGTAATTGGCATATTTTCAGTATAAAAAGTCGTAATTTCAAACTGCGAATACGTGCAAAGAGCCAGAATTTGACTCCAAAATAAGGCTCTAGGTTCGAATTTGGGATGTTTGTGATATTTTGAAACGTGCAGGGGGGGGGGGGGTCAAAATGTGACCCATCGCTGCTCTCAGTAATTAACATATTTTCGGTATAAAATGTCGTAATTTCAACCTGCGAATATGTGCAGAGAGCCAGAATTTGGCTCCAAAATATGGCTCAAGGGTCGAATTAGTGATGCTTTCGGATATTTTGAAAACTGCAGGAAGGGTTTGGAAAAAATGTGACCCATCGCCGCTCTCAGTAATTGGCATAATTTGGCTCCAAAATATGGCTCAAGCAAAATGGGCAAACAGCAGGGAGGGTTTGGGCAAAATGTGATCCATTGCCGCTTTCAGTAATTGTCATGTTTTCGTTATAAAATGTCGTAATTTCAAACAGCGAATACGTGCAGAGAGCCAGATTTTGGCTCCAAAATAAAGCTCATGGGTCGAATTTGGGATGTTTGGGATATTTTGCAAACTACCGGGGTGTTTGGGCAAAAAGTGACCCATCGCTGCTTTCAGTAATTGGCTTATTTTCAAGCGTCAAATTTGGGATGTTTGGGATAAAAATTCGCAATTTCAAACTGCGAATACGTGAAGAGAGCCAGAATTTAGCTCCAAAATAATTCACAAGGGTGGAATTTGGGATGTTTGGGATATTTTGAAAACTACAGGGATAGTTTGGGCAAAATGTGATCCATCGCCGCTTGCAGTAATTGGCATATTTTCGGTATGAAAAGTCGTAATTTCAAAAAGCAAATACATGCAGAAAGCCAAACGTTGACTCCAAAATATGGCTCACGGGTCGAATTGTGGATAGTTGGGATATTTTGAAAACTGCAGGGATGGCCTGGGCAAAATGTGATCCAACGCGGCACTCAGTAATTGGCATATTTTCGGTATAAAATGAAATAATTTCAAACTGCGAACACGTGCAGAGACACCGAATTTGGCTCCAAAATATGGCTCAAGCGTCGAATTTTGGATGTTTGGGATATTTTGAAAATTGCAGGGAGGGTTAGGCAAAATGTGATCCATCGCCGCTTTCAGTAATTGTCATCTTTTCGGTATAAAAAGTCGAAATTTCAAACTGCGAATACGTTCAGAGAGCCAGAATTTAGCTCCAAAATAATTCTCAAGGGTCGAATTTGGGATGTTTGGGATATTTCGAAAACTGCAGGGAAGGTTTGGGAAAAATGTGATCCATCGCAGCTCTCATTAATTGGCATATTTTCGGTATAAAAAGTCGTAATTTCAAACTGCGAATGCGTGCAGAGAGTCAGAATTTAGCTCCAAATTAAGGCTCAAGCGTTGAATTTGGGATAATTGGGATATTATGGAAACTGCAGGGAGGGTTTGGGCAAAATGTGATCCATCGCCGCTTTCAGTAATTGGCATATTTCCGGTATAAAAAGTCGTAATTTCAAACTGCGAATAAGCGCAGAAAGCCAGAATTTGGCTCCAAAATATGGCTCAAAGGTCGAATTTGGCATGTTTGGGATATTTTGCAAACTGCAGAGGGGTTTAGGCAAAATGGGACCCATCGCTTCTTTCAGTAATTGGCATATTTTCAAGCGTCAAATTTGGGATGTTTGGGATAAAAATTCGTAATTTCAAACTGCGAATACTGGCAGAGATCCAGAATTTGGCTCCAAAATAATTATCAATAGTCGAATTTGGGATGATTGGGATATTTTGAAAACTACAAGGAAGGGGTATGGGCAAAATGTGACCTATCGCTGCACTCAGTAATTCACATAGTATCGGTACAAAAAGTCGTAATTTCAAACTGCGAATATGTGCAGAGAGCCACAATTTGGCTCCAAAATTTGGCTCAAAGGTTGAATTTGGGATGTTAGGGACATTTTTAAAACTGCAGGGGGGTTTGGGCAAAATGTGACCCATCGCCGCTCTCAGTAATTGGCATATTCTCGGTATAATATGACGTAATTTCAAACTGCGAATACCAGCAGAGAGCCCGAATGTGGCTCCAAAATAAGGCTCAAGCGTCGAATTTGGGATGTTTGGGATATTTTGAAAACTGCAGGGGGGGGGGGGAGGATTGGGCGAAATGTGACCCATCGCTGCTTTCAGTAATTGACATATTTTCGGTATAAAATGTCGTAATTTCAACCTGCAAATATGTTCAGAGAGCCAGAATTTGGCTCCAAAATATGGCTCAAGGGTGTAATTTGGGATGCTTTTGATTTTTTGAAAACTGAATGGTGGGTTTGGGCAAAATGTGATCTATCGTCGCTTTCAGTAATTGGCATATTTTCGGTATAAAAAGTCGTAATTTCAAACTGCTAATACGTGCAGAGAGCCGGAATTTGGCTCGAAAATATGGCTCAAGCGTCGAATTTGGGATGTGTAGGATATTTTGAAAACTGCAGGGAGGGTTTGGGCAAAATGTTATCCATCGAAGCTTTCAGTAATTGGAATATTTTCGGTATGAAAAGTCGTAATTTCAAACTGCGAATACATGCAGAAAGCCAAACGTTGGCTCCAAAATATGGCTCAAGGGTCGAATTGGGGATGTTTGGGATATTTTGAAAACTGCAGGGATGTTCTGGGCAAAATGTGATCCAACGCCGCACTCAGTAATTTGCATATTTTCGGTATAAAATGAAATAATTTCAAACTGCGAACACGTGCAGAGACCCCGAATTTGGCTCCAAAATATGGCTCAAGCGTCGAATTTGGGATGTTTAGGATATTTTGAAAACTGCAGGGGGGGGGGGGGCAAAATTTGACCTATCGCCGCTCTCAGTAATTGACATATCTTCGGTGTATAAATTCGTAATTTCAAACAGCGAATATGTGCAGAGAGCCAGAATTTAACTCCAAAATATGGCTCAAGCGTCGAATTTGGGATGTTTGGGATATTTTGAAAACTTCAGGGACGGCTTTATGCAAAATGTGATCCATCGCCGCACTCAGTAATTGGCATATTTTCGGTAGAAAATGAAATAATTTCAAACTGCTATTACGTGCAGAGAGCCCGAATTTGGCTCCAAAATATGGCTCAAGCGTCAAATTTGGGATGTTTGGGATATATGGAAAACTGCGGGGGGGTTTGGGCAAAATGTGACCCATCGTCGCAATCAGTAATTGGCTTATTTTCGGTAGAAAATGTCGTAATTTCAAACAGCAAATACGTGCAGAGAGCCAGAATTTGGCTCCAAAATATAGCTCATGGGTCGAATTTGGGATGTTTGGGATATTATGCAATCTGCCGGGGGGTTTGGGCAAAGTGTGACCCATCACTGCTTTCAGTAGTTGGCTTATTTTCAAGCGTCAAATTAGGGATATTTGGGATAAAAAGTCGTAATTTCAAACTGAGAATACGTGCAGAGACCCCGAATTTGGCTCCAAAATATACCTCAAGCGTCGAATTTGGGATGTTTGGGATATTTTGAAAACTGTAGGGATGGCCTGGGTAAAATGTGATCCAACGCCGCACTCAGTAATTGGCATATTTTCGGTATAAAATGAAATAATTTCAAACTGCGAACACGTGCAGAGACCCCGAATTTGGCTCCAAAATATGGCTCAAGCGTCGAATTTGGGATGTTTCGGATATTTTGAAAACTGCAGGGAGGGTTTGGGCAAAATGTGATCCATCGCCGCTTTCAGTAATTGTCATGTTTTCGGTATAAAAAGTAGCAATTTCAAAGTGCGAATTCGTTCAGAGAGCCAGAATTTAGCTCCAAAATAATTCTCAAGGGTCGAATTTGGGATGTTTGGGATATTTCAGAAACTGCAGGGAAAGTTTGTTCAAAATGTGATCCATCGCCGCTCTCAGTAATTGGCATATTTTCGGTATAAAAAGTCGTAATTTCAAACTGCGAATACGTGCAGAGAGCCAGAATTTGGTTCCAAATTATGGCTCAAGCGTTGAATTTAGGATGTTTGGGATATTTTGAAAACTGCAGGGAGGGTTTGGGCAAAATGTTATCCATCGCCGCTTTCAGTTATTGTCATGTTTTCGGTATAAAAATTCGTAATTTCAAACAGCGAATAAGCGCAGAAAGCCAGAATTTGGCTCCAAAATATGGCTGAAAGGTCGAATTTGGCATGTTTGGGATATTTTGAAAACTGCAAAGGGGAGGGGGGGTTTGGTCAAAATGTGACCCATCGCTGCTTTCAGTAATTGACATGTTTTCGGTATAAAATGTCGTATTTTCAACATGCAAATATGTGCAGAGAGCCAGAATTTGGCTCCAAAATGTGGCTCAAGGGTCGAATTTGGGATGCTTGGGATTTTTTGAAAACTGAATGGTGGGTTTGGGCAAAATGTGAACTATCGTCGCTTTCAGTAATTGGCATATTTTCGGTATAAAAAGTAGTTTTTCAAACTGCGAATACGTGCAGAAAGCCTGAATTCGGCTAGAAAATATGGCTCAATGGTCGAATTTTGGATGTTTGGAATATTTTTAAAACTGCAGGGAGGGTTTCTGCATAATGTGATAAATCGCCGCTTTCCGTAATTGGCATATTTTCATTATAAAAAGTCATAATTTCAAACTGCGAATACGTGCAGAGAGCCAGAATTTGGCTCCAAAATCTAAAATCCAAGGGTCGAATTTAGGATGTTTGGGATATATGAAAACTGCAAGGGGGTTTGGGCAAAATGTGACGCATCGCTGCTTTCAGTAATTGGCATATTTTCAGTATAAAAAGTCGTAATTTCAAACTGCGAATACGTGCAAAGAGCCAGAATTTGACTCCAAAATAAGGCTCCAGGGTCGAATTTGGGATGTTTAGGATATTTTGAAACGTGCTGGGGGGGGGGGGGGGGGCAAAATGTGACCCATCGCTGCTCTCAGTAATTAACATATTTTCGGTATAAAATGTCGTAATTTCAACCTGCGAATATGTGCAGAGAGCCAGAATTTGGCTCCAAAATATGGCTCAAGGGTCGAATTAGTGATGCTTTCGGATATTTTGAAAACTGCAGGAAGGGTTTGGGAAAAATGTGACCCATCGCCGCTCTCAGTAATTGGCATAATTTGGCTCCAAAATATGGCTCAAGCGTCGATCTTGGGATGTTTGGGATATATTGAAAACTGCAGGGGGGGTTTGGGCAAAAAGTGACCCATCGCTGCTTCCAGTAATTGGCTTATTTTCAAGCGTCAAATTTGGGATGTTTGGGATAAAAAGTCGCAATTTCAATCTGCAAATTCGTGTAGAGAGCCAGAATTTGGCTCCAAAATATGGCTCAAGCGTCGAATTTGGGACGTTTAGGATATTTTGAAAACTGCAGGGAGGGTTTGGGCAAAATGTTATCCATCGCCGCTTTCAGTAATTGGCATATTTTCGGTATGAAAAGTCGTAATTTCAAACTGCGAATACATGCAGAAAGCCAAACGTTGGCTCCAAAATATGGCTCAAGGGTCGAATTGGTTATGTTTGGGATATTTTGAAAACTGCAGGGATGGCCTGGGCAAAATGTGATTCATCGCCTTACTCAGTAATTGGCATATTTTCAGTGATGCAGAGGATCAAGAGAGTGTTGCAGAGGCTCGAGAGAGTGATTCAGAGGCTTACGAGAGTGATGCAGAGAATCAAGAGAGTCATGCAGAGGCTGGAGAGAGTTATGCAGAGGCCTCAAGAGAGGGATTCAGAGGCTTAGGAGAGTGATGCAGAGGCTGAAGAGAGTGTTGCAGAGGCTCATGAGAGGGATCTTCTTGAGGTTATCTTGAGATGATTTTGGGGCTTTTTTTTTTTTTAGTGTCCCCGCGGCCCGGTCCTCGACCAGGCCTCCACCCCCAGGAAGCAGCCCGTGACAGCTGACTAACTCCCAGGTACCTATTTACTGCTAGGTAACAGGGGCATTCAGGGTGAAAGAAACTTTGCCCATTTGTTTCTGCTTCGTGCGGGAATCGAACCCGCGCCACAGAATTACGAATGCTGCGCGCTATCCACCAGGCTACGAGGCCCCTTCGTAGCCTGGATGGGCATCCCTCTTCACGAGGGATGAAGAGACTTAAGAGAGTGATGCAGAGGCTCAAGAGAGAGATACAGAATCTCAAGAGAGTGATGCAGAGGCTTAAGAGAGTGATGCAGAGGCTTAAGAGAGTAAGGCAGAGGCTTAGGAGAGGGATGCAGAGGCTCAAGAGAGTAATGCAGAGGCTTAAGCGGGTGATGCAGAGGCTTAAGAGAGTAATGCAGAGGCTTATGAGAGTGATGCAGAAGCTTAAGAGAGGGATGCAGAGGCTCAAGAGAGGGATGCAGAGGCCCAAGAGAGTGTTTTCAAATACAAATGATAAAAATCTATGTGTTTTCATTAGAATTAACTAAAATGTTCCTGATTTTCGGTTTATATTACCGATGGAAGATGCACACGTAAAACCGCTCAAATCATAGAGCGAGGTTTAGTATTATTTAGATCAAAGAAAAGACATGACAATCTTGTTTCCAATACAAATGATAAAAATGAATGTTTTTTTATTAGAATTAACTAAAATGTTCCAGATTTTCCGTTTATATTACCGATGGAAGATGTACACGTAAAACCGCTCTAATCCGGCTGAAACGTCGATATATACAATAAAAACAGAACTTCTCCCCTTTCCAATATTTTACTCAGTATTTTAACGAGAAACAAATAGTTGATTGAAAATGAAGTGTTTAAGGTTAGTTTCTAATCAATTATGTGATATATATATCACTATATAAATTATGTGTATATATCAATCAATTATGTGTATATATCACTCTCTTAAGCCTCTGCATCACTCTCGTATACCTCTGAATCATTCTCTTGATCCTCTGCATCCCTCTCTTAAGCCTCTACATCATTCTCTTGCGCCTCTGCATCCCTCTCTTGAGCCTTTGCATCACTCTCTTGAGCCTTTGCATCCCTCTCGTGAGCCTCTGCATCACTCTCAAGTGCCTCTGCATCTTTCTCTTTTGCCTTTGCATCCCTCACTTTAGCCTCTGCATCCCTCTCTTGAGCCTCTGCATTCCCCTCTTGAGACTTTTCATCCCGCTCTTGAGCCTCTGCATCCCTCTCTTGAGCCTCTGCATCCCTCTCTTGGGCTTCTGCATCCGATCTATTTAGCCTCTGCATCCCTCTCTTTAGCCTCTGCATCACTCTCTTAAGCCACTGCATCACTCTCTTGTTTCTCTGTATCACTCTCTTGAGCCTCTGCATCATACTCTTGAGCCTCTGCATCCCTCTCTTAAGCCTCTACATCAATCTCTTGAGCCCCTGCATCCATCTCTTGAGCCTCTGAATCCCTCGCTTGAGCCTCTGCATCCCTCTCTTAAGCCTCTGCATCACACTCTTAAGCCTCTGCATCACTCTCGTAAGCCTCTCAATCACTCTCTTGAGCCTTTGCATCACTCTCTTAAGCCTCTGCATCCCTAACTTGATCCTCTGCATCACTCTCTTGAGCCGCCACTGCATCACTCTCTTAAGCCTCTGCTTCACTCTCGTAAGCCTCTGAATCACTCTCCTGAGCCTCTGCATCACTCTCTTGAGCCCCTGCACCCCTGTCTTGAGCCTCTGCATCACTCTCTTGAGCCTCTGCATCACCCTTTTAAGACTCTGCATCCCTCTTTTAAGCCTCTGCATCACTTTCTTAAGCCTCTGCCTAACTCTCTTAAGCCTCTGCATTACTCTCGAAAGCCTCTGAATCACTCTCTTGAGCCTCTGCATCCCTCTCCTGAGCCTCTGCATCACTCCCAAGAGCCTCTGCATCCCTCTCTTGTGACTATCCCTCACTTGAGCCTATGCATCCCTCTCTTGAGCCTCTGCATCACTCTCTTGAACTCCTGCATCCCTCACATGAGCCTCTGCATCCCTCACTTGAACCTTTGCATCACTCTCTTAAGCCTCTGCATCCCTCTCTTGAGCCACTGCGTCACTCTCAAGAGCCTCTGCAACCCTCTCTTGTGCCTCTGCTTCCCTCACTTGAGCCTTTGCATCCCTCTCTTGATCCCCTGCATCCCACTCTTGAGCCTCTGCATCCCTCTCAAGAGCCTCTGCATCACTCTCGTAAGCCTCTGAATCACTCTGTTGAGTCTCTACATCACTCTCTTGAGCCTCTCCATCACTCTCTTGAGCCTCTGCATCTCTCTCTTAAGCCTCTGCATCATTCTCTTCAGCCTCTGCATCCCTCTCTTAGGCCTCTGCATCATTCTCTTCAGCCTCTGCATTCCTCTAATAAGCCTCTGCATCACTCTCATAAGCCTCTGCATCACTCTCGTAAGCCTCTGAATCACTCTGTTGAGCCTCTGCATCACTCTCTTGAGCCTCTCCATCACTCTTTTGAGCCTCTGCATCCCTCTCTTAAGCCTCTGCAACATTCTCTTCAGCCTCTGCATCACTCTCTAAAGCCTCTGCATCCCTTTTTTGAGCCTCTGCATCACTATCTTAAGCCTATGCATCCCTTTCTTGAGCCTTTGCATCACTCTCTTGAACTTCTGAATCCCTCGCATGAGCCTCTGCATCATTCTCCTGAACCTTTGCATCACTCTCTTGAGCCTCTGCATCCCTCTCTTGAGCCTCTGCATCCCTTTCTTAAACCTCTGCATCACTCGCTTAAGCCTCTGCATCACTCTTGTAAGCTTCTGAATCACTCTGTTGAGCCTCTGCATCACTCTCTTGAGCCTCTCCATCACACTCTTGAGCCTCTGCATCCCTCTCTTAAGCCTCTGCATCCCTCTCTTAAGCCTCTGCATCATTCTCTTGAGCCAGTGCATCATTCTCTTGAGCCTCTGCATCCCTCTTTTAAGCCTCAACATCATTCTCTTGTGCCTCTGCATCACTCTCTTTAACCTCTGCATCCCTCTCTTGAGCCTCTGCATCCCTCTCTTAAGCCTCTGCATCACTCTCTTGAGCATTTGCATCATTCTCCTGAGCCTCTGCATCCCTCTCTTAAGCCTCAACATCATTCTCTTGTGCCTCTGCATCACTCTCTTGAACCTCTGCATCACTCTCTTAAGCCTCTGCATTTCTCTCTTCAGCCTCTGCATCACTCTCTTGAGCCTCTGCATCACTGTCTTGAGCCTCTTCATCCCTCTCTTGAGCCTCTGCATCCCTCGCTTAAGCCTCTGCATCACTCTCTTGAGCCTTTGCATCACTCTCTTGAGCCTCTGCATCCCTCTCTTAAGCCTCTGCAACACTCTCTTCAGCCTCTGCATCACTCTCTTAAGCCTATGCATCTCTCTCTTGAGCCTCTGCATCCCTCTCTTAAGCCTCTGCATCACTCTCTTGAGCCTTTGCATCACTCTCTTGAGCCTCTGCATCATTCTCTTGAGCCTCTGCATCTCTCTCTTAAGCCTCTACATCGCTCACTGGAGCCTCTGCATCTCTCTCTGGAGCCTCAGCATCCCTTTCTTGAGGGATGCTGAGGCTCGAGGCTCGAGAGAGTGATGCAGAGGCCGGAAGAGAGGGATTCAGTGGCTTAAGAGAGTGATGCAGAGCCTGAAGAAATTGTTGAAAGGGCTCAAGAAAGGGATGCAGAGGCTCAAGAGAGTGATGCAGAGGCTCAGAAGAGTTATGCAGAGGCTTACGAGAGTAATGCAGATGATCAAGAGAGGGATGCAGAGGCTTAAGAGAATGATGCAGAGGCTGAAGAGTGTGTTGCAGAGGCTTAAGAGAGGGATGCAGAGGCTCAAGCGAGTGATGCGTCCAATGATGATCCAATGGATTTTAAGCATGTTTTCCTGCATTTTGTTTCGTACTAAAAATCATCGAATTTTGTAATATTTTGACGTTTATCATCCCCCTTTTCCTTTATGTGATATAAAGAAAATATCATCGAATTAGGCAATATTTTGCTGTTTTTTCCACGTTTTTATTGAATTTCCAGTTTATTGGTATTAATACATTAAATATACGATAAAAATGAAACAAACACATAATTGATTAGATAGTAACCTTAAATACTTCATCTTCAATCATCTATTTGTTTCTCGTTGAAATACTGGGTAAGATATTGAAAAAGGGAAGAAGTTCGGTTTTTATTGTATATATCGACGTTTCAGCCGGAATAGAGCGGTTTTACGTGTTCATCTTCCATTGGTAATATAAACGGAAAATCAGGAACATTTTAGTTCATTCTAATGAAAACACATTGTTTTTTATCATTTGTATTGGAAACAACATTGTCATATGTCTTTTCTTGGATCTAAATTAAACAAAACCTCGCCTTATGATTCGAAGTTAAAATCCTCATATTTGGTATAATAGGGACTTTTTCATGTTTTTCATGTAATTTGACATTATGTAAATATATTCATTTTTACCAATATTTCGAGACTTTTTCATGTAGTATTACGATATGTGATTTGGCCTTAAACTCTCAGAATTTCGCATAATATTGCATTTTAAGCAAGTTTTCTTGCATTTTGTTTCGTACTAAGCATCATCGAATTTAGCAATATTTTGACGTTTATCATCCCCTTTTCCTTTATGTCATTTAAACAAAATATCATCGAATTAGGCAATATTTTGCCGTTTTTCAACGTTTTTGTGAATTTTCAGTTTATTGGTATTAATTCATTAAATATACGATAAAAATGATGCAAACACGTAATTGATTAGAAATTAACCTTAAATACCTCATTTTCAATCAACTATTTGTCTCTCGTTAAAATACTCAGTAAGATATTGAAAAGGGGAGACGTTCGGTTTTTATTGCATATATCGACGTTTCAGCTGGAATTGAACGGTTTAACGTGTATATATTCCATCGGTAATATAAACAAAAAATCAGGAACATTTTAGGTAATTCTAATGAAAACACATTGATTTTTATCATTTGTATATGGAAACAACATTGTCATACGTCTTTTCTTGGGTTTAATAATACGAAACCTCGCTCTATGATTTGAAGTTAAAATCCTCAAATATGGTAAAATAGTGATTTTTTTCAGGTTTTTCATGTGGTGTGATTTTACGTAAATATATTCGTTTTTACCAATATTTCGATACTACTTCATGTTTTCTCACGATATGTGATTTGGCATTCAAATCTCAGATTTTCGCATAATATTGCATTTTAAGCATGTTTTCTTGCATTTTGTTTCGTACTAAACATCATCGTATTTAGCAATATTTTGACGTTTATCATCCCCTTTTCCTTTATGTGATTTAAACAAAATATAATCGAATTAGTAAATATTTTGCCGTTTTTCCATGTTTCTGTGAATTTTAAGTTTATTGGTATTAATTCATTAAATATACGATAAAAATGATGCAAACTATGATTAATTGATTGCAAAATTGATGATGCAAATTGATTAGATAATAACCTTAAATACTTCGTTTTCAATCAACTATTTGTTTCTCGTTAAAATACTGAGAAACATATTGAAAAGGGGAGAAGTTCAGTATTTATTGCATATATCGACGTTTCAGCAGGAATTGAGCGGTTTTACGTGTACATTTTCCATCGGTAATATTACTAGAAAATCAGGAACATTTTAGTTCATTCTAATAAAAATACATTGATTTTTATCATTTGTATTGGAAACAACATTGTCATATGTCTTTTCGTGGATCTAAATAATACGAAACCTCGGTTTATGATTCGAAGTTAAAATCCTCAAATTTGGTATAATAGTGACTTTTTCACGTTTTTTATGTAGTTTGATATTACGTAAATATATTCGTTTTACCAATATTTCGATACTATCTCATATAGTATCACGATATGTGATTTGGCCTTCAAATATCAGAATTTCGCATAATATTGCATTTGTGAATATAATATTGTGTGTGTGTGTGTGTGTGTGTGTGTGTGTGTGTGTGTGTGTGTGTGTGTGTGTGTGTGTGTGTGTGTATTTGTGTGTGTGTTAGTTAGAGAGAAATAGATGTAGTAGATATACAAGAGGATAAATACATTTATTTGATAGGCGGGGTCTAAGAGCTAATAACTCGATTCTGCAGATACATATAGTAAATATAATGATAAATATCATACATATTTAATGAAATAAAACAAAGCATTTAACAAAAACGTGGAAAAACAGCAAAATATTGCCTAATTCGATGATATTTTGTTTATATCACATAAAGGAAAAGGGGGATGATAAACGTCAAAATATTACTAAATTCGATGATTTATAGTACGAAACAAAATGCAAGAAAACTTGCTTAAAATGCAATATTATGCGAAAATCTGAGATTTGAAGGCCAAATCACATATCCTGATACTAAATGAAAAAGTATCGAAATATTGTTAAAAATGAATATATTTACGTAATATAAAACTCAAAAAAAAAACGTGAAAAAAGTCACTATTATACCAAATTTGAGGTTTTAACTTCGAATCATAAAGCGAGGTTTCGTATTATTTAGATCCAAGAAAAGACATATGACAATGTTGTTTCCAATACAAATGATAAAAATCAATGTGTTTTCTTTAGAATAAACTAAAATGTTCCTGATTTTCCGTTTATATTACCGATGGAAGATGTACACGTAAAACCGCACAATTCCGCCTGAAACGTCGATATATGCAATAAAAACCGAACTTCTCCCCTTTTCAATATCTTACTCAGTATTTCAACGAGAAACAAATAGATGATTGAAGATGAAGTATTCAAGTTTATTATCTAATCAATTACGTGCTTGCATCATTTTTATGGTATATTTAATGAATTAATACCAAAAAACTGAAAATTCACAAAAACGTGGAAAAACGGCAAAATATTGCCTAATTCGATGATATTTTGTTTAAATCACAAACAGGAAAAGGGGATGATAAACGTCAAAATATAGCTAAATTCGATGATGTTTAGTACGAAACAAAATGCAAGAAAACTTGCTTAAAATGCAATATTATGCGAAATTCTGAGATTTGAAGGCCAAATCAAAAATCGTAATACTACATGAAAAAGTATCGAAATATTGGTAAAAATGAATATATTTACGTAATATCAAACTACATCAAAAACGTGAAAAAGTCACTATTATACCAAATTTGAGGATTTTAACTTCGAATCATAACGCGAGGTTTCGTATAATTTAGATCCAAGAAAAGACATATGACAATGTTGTTTCCAATACAAATGATAAAAAACAATGTGTTTTCGTTAGAATGAACTAAATTGTTCCTGATTTTCCGTTTATATTACCAATGGAAGATGTACACGTAAAACCGCTCTATTCCGGCTGAAACGTCGTTATATGCAATAAAAACCGAACTTCTCCCCTTTTCAATATCTTACTCGGAATCATTCTCTTCAGCCTCTGCATTCCACTCTCGTAAGCCTCTGAATCACTCTGTTGAGCCTCTGCATCACTCTCTTGAGCCTCTCCATCACTCTCTTGAGCTTCTACATCCCTCTCTTAAGCCTCTGAAACACTCTCTTCAGCCTCTGCATCACTCTCTTAAGCCTCTGCATCCCTTTTTTGAGCCTCTGCATCACTTTCTTAAGCCTCTGCATCCCTTTCTTGAGCCTTTGCATCACTCTCGTGAATTCCTACATCACTCTCGTGAATTCCTGCATCACTCTCGTGAATTCCTGCATCCCTCTCATAAGCCTCTGCATCATTCTCCTGAGCCTTTGCATCACTCTCCTAAGCCTCTGCATCCCTCTCTTGAGCATCTGCGTCACTCTCAAGAGCCTCTGCATCCCTCTCTTGTGCCTCTGCATCCCTCACTTGAGCCTCTGCTTTCGTCTGCTGAGCACCTGCATCCCTCTCTTGAGAATCTGCATCCCTCGCTTGAGCCTATGCATCCCTCTCTTGAGCCTTTGTATCACTCTCTTAAGCCTCTGCATTCCTCTCTTAAGCCTCTGCATCACTCTCAAGAGCCTCTGCATCCCTCTCTTGTGCCTCTGCATCCCTCACTTGAGCCTCTGCATCCCTCTCTTGAGCCTCTGCATCCTTCTCTTGGGCCCCTGCATCCCCTCTCTTGAGCCTCTGCATCCCTCTCTTAAGCCTCTGCATCACTCTCTTAAGCCTCTGCATCACTCTCTTAAGCCTCTGAAAAACTCTCTTGAGCCTCTGCATCACTCTCTTGAGCAACTGCATCCCTCTCTCAAGTCTCTGCATCACTCTCTTGAGCCTCTGCATCACCCTCTTAAGCCTCTGCGTTACTCTCTTGAGCCTCTGCATCCCTCTCCTGCGCCTCTGCCTCACTCTTTTAAGCCTAATGCAAGAAAAGTCTCCGTGGTGTAGTGGTAAGACACTCGCCTGGCGTTCCGCGAGCGCTATGTCATGGGTTCGTATCCTGGCCGGGGAGGATTTACTGGGCGCAATTCCTTAACTGTAGCCCCTGTTTAACGCAACAGTAAAATGTGTACTTGGAGGAAAAAACGATTCTTCGCGGCAGGGGATCGTATTCCAGGAACCATAGGATTAAGGACTTGCCCGAAACGCTACGCGTACTAGTGGCTGTACAAGAATGTAACAACACTTCTATATATCTCAAAAAAAAAAACAAGAAAACTTTCTTAATGCAAGAATACTTGCTTAAAATGCAATATTATGCGAAAATCTGAGATATGAAGGCCAAATCACATATTTTGATACTACATGAAATAGTATCGAAATATTGGTAAAAATGAATATATTTACGTAAAATCAAACTACATGAAAAACATGAAAAAAGTCATTATTATTCCAAATTTGTGGATTTTAACTTCGAATCATAAAGCGAGGTTTCGTATTATTTAGATCCAAGAAAATACATATTACAATGTTGTTTCCAATACAAATGATAAAAATCAATGTGTTTTCATTGGAATGAACTAAAATGTTCCTGATTTTCCGTTTATATTACCGATGGAAGATGTACACGTAAAACCACTCTAATCCGGCTGAAACGTCGATATATGCAATAAAAACCGAACTTCTCCCCTTTTTAATATCTTACTCAGTATTTCAACGAGAAACAAATAGATGATTGAAGATGAAGTATATAAGTTTATTATCTAATCAATTACGTGTTTGCATCAATTTTATCGTATATTTAATGAATTAATACCAAAAAACTGAAAATTCACAAAAACGTGGAAAAACGGCAAAATATTGCCTAATTCGATGATATTTTGTTTAAATCACATAAAGGAAAAGGGGATGATAAACGTCAAAATATTGCTACATTCGATGATGTTTAGTACGAAACAAAATGCAAGAAAACTTGCTTAAAATGCAATATTATGCGAAATACTGAGATTTGAAGGCCGAATCACATATCCTGAGAAAACATGAAGTAGTATCGAAATATTGGTAAAATCGAATATATTTACGTAAAATCACACCACATGAAAAACGTGAAAAAAGTCACTATTTTACCATATTTGAGGATTTTTACTTCAAATCATGGAGCGAGGTTTCGTATTATTTAGATCCAAGAAAATACATATAACAATGTTGTTTATAATACAAATGATAAAAATCAATGTGTTTTCATTAGAATTACCTAAAATGTTCCTGATTTTCCGTTTATATTACTGACGGAAGATCTACACGTAAAACCGCACAATTCTGGCTGAAACGTCGATATATGCAATAAAAACAGAAATTCTCCCCTTTTCAATATCTTACTCAGTATTTTAACGAGAAACAAATAGTTGATTGAAAATGAAGTATTTAAGGTTAATTTCTAATCAATTATGTGTTTGCATCATTTTTATCGTATAATTAATGAATTAATAACAATAAACTGAAAATTTACAAAAACGTGGAAAAACAGCAAAATATTGCCTAATTCGATGATATTTTGTTTATATCACATAAAGGAAAAGGGAGATGATAAACGTCAAAATATTACTAAATTCGATGATTTTTAGTACGAAACAAAATGCAAGAAAACAAGAAAACTTTCTTAATGCAAGAAAACTTGCTTAAAATGCAATATTATGCGAAAATCTGAGATATTAAGGCCAAATCACATATCTTGATACTACATGAAATAGTATCGAAATATTGGTAAAAATGAATATATTTACGTAATATCAAACTACATGAAAAACGTGAAAAAAGTCACTATTATACCAAATTTTAGGATTTTAACTTCGAATCATAAAGCGAGGTTTCGTATTATTTAGATCCAAGAAAAGACATATTACAATGTTGTTTCCAATTCAAATGATAAAAATCAATGTGTTTTCATTAGATTTACCTAAAATGTTCCTGATTTTCCGTTTATATTACTGACGGAAGATGTACACGTAAATCCGCACAATTCCGGCTGAAACGTCGATATATGCAATATAAACCGAACTTCTCCCCTTTTCAATATCTTACTCAGTATTTCAACGAGAAACAAATAGATGATTGAAGATGAAGTATATAAGTTTATTATCTAATCAATTACGTGTTTGCATCATTTTTATCGTATATTTAATGAATTAATACCAAAAAACTGAAAATACACAAGAACGTGGAAAAACGGAAAAATATTGCCTAATTCGATGATATTTTTGTTTAAATCACATAAAGGTAAAGGGGATGATAAACGTCAAAATATTGCTAAATTCGATGATGTTTAGTACGAAACAAAATGCAAGAAAACTTGCTTAAAATGCAATATTATGCGAAAATCTGAGATATGAAGGCCAAATCACATATCTTGATACTACATGAAATAGTATCGAAATATTGATAAAAATGAATAAATTTACGTAATATCAAACTACATGAAAAACATGAAAAAAGTCACTATTATTCCAAATTTGAGGATTTTAACTTCGAATCATAAAGCGAGGTTTCGTATTATTTAGATCCAAGAAAAGACATATGACAATGTTGTTTCCAATGCAAATGATAAAAATCAATGTGTTTTCATTAGAATGAACTAAAATGTTCATGATTTTCCGTTTATATTACCGCTGGAAGATGTACACGTAAAACCGCACAATTCCGGCTGAAACGTCGATATATGCAATAAAAACCGAACTTCTCCCCTTTTCAATATCTTACTCAGTATTTCAACGAGAAACAAATAGATGATTGAAGAAGAAGTATATAAGTTTATTATCTAATCAATTACGTGTTTGCGTCATTTTTATCGTATATTTATTGAATTAATGCCAAAAAACTGAAAATTCACAAAAAAGTGGAAAAACGGCAAAATATTGCCTAATTCGATGATATTTTGTTTAAATCACATAAAGGAAAAGGGGATGCTAAAAGTCAAAATATTGCTAAATTCGATGATGTTTAGTACGAAACAAAATGCAAGAAAACTTGCTTAAAATGCAATATTATGCGAAATTCTGAAATTTGACGGCCAAATCACATATCGTAATACTACATGAAAAAGTATCGAAATATTGGTAAAAATGAATATATTTACGTAATATCAAACTACATGAAAAACGTGAAAAAGTCACTATTATACCAAATTTGAGGATTTTAACTTCGAATCATAAAGCGCGGTTTCGTATTATTTAGATCCAAGAAAAGACATATGACAATGTTGTTTCAAATACAAATGATAAAAAACCATGTGTTTTCATTAGAATAAACTAAATTGTTCCTGATTTTCCGTTTATATTACCGATGGAAGATGTACACGTAAAACCGCTCTATTCCGGCTGAAACGTCGATATATGCAATAAAAACCGAACCTCTCCCCTTTTCAATATCGTACTCTGTATTTCAACGAGAAACAAATAGATGATTGAAAATGAAGTATTTAAGGTTATTATCTAATCAATTATGTGTTTGTATCATTTTTATTGTATATTTAATGAATTAATAACAATAAACTGGAAATTCACATAAACGTGGAAAAACAGCAAAATATTGCCAAATTCGATGATATTTTGTTTATATCACATAAAGGAAAATGGGGATGATAAACGTCAAAATATTACTAAATTCGATGATTTCCAGTACGAAACAAAATGGAAGAAAACTTGCTTAAAATGCAATATTATGCGAAATACTGAGATTTGAAGGCCGAATCACATATCGTGAGAAAACATGAAGTAGTATCGAAATATTGGTAAAAACGAATATATTTACGTAAAATCACACCACATGAAAAACGTGAAAAAAGTCACTATTTTACCACATTTGAGGATTTTAACTTCAAGTCATAGAGCGAGGTTTCGTATTATTTAGATACAAGAAAATACATATAACAATGTTGTTTCCAATACAAATGATAAAAATCAATGTGTTTTCATTAGAATTACCTAAAATGTTCCTGATTTTTCGTTTATATTACTGACGGAAGATGTACACGTAAAACCGCACAATTCCGGCTGAAACGTCGATGTATGCAATAAAAACAAAAATTTTCCCCTTTTCAATATCTTACTTAGTATTTTAACGAGAAACAAATAGTTGATTGAAAATGAAGTATTTAAGGTTAGTTTCTAATCAATTATGTGTTTGCATCATTTTTATCGTATAATTAATGAATTAATAACAAAAAACTGAAAATTTACAAAAACGTGGAAAAACAGCAAAATATTGCCTAATTCGATGATATTTTGTTTATATCACATAAAGGAAAAGGGAGATGATAAATGCAGAGGCTGAAGAGAGTGATGCAGAGACTGAAGAGAGTTATGCAGAGGCTCAAGAGAGTGATGCAGAGGCTTACGAGAGTGATACAGAGGCTCAAGAGAGGGATGTAGAGGCTCAAGAGAGTGATGCAGAAGCTCAAGAGAGGGATGCAGAGGCTCAAGAGAGGAAAGCAGAGGCTCAAGAGAGGGAAGTGGAGGCTCAATTGAGGGATGCAGAGGCACAGGAGTGCGATGCAGAGGCTCTTGAGAGTGATGCAGAGGCTCAAGAGAGGGATGCAGAGGCTTAAGAGAGTAATGCAAAGGCTCAAAAGAGGGATGCAGAGGCTGAAGAGAGTGATTCAGAGGCTGAAGAGAGAGATGCAGAGGCTTAAGAGAGTTATGCAGAGGCTCAAGAGAGTGATGCAGAGGCTCAAGTGAATGATGTAGAGGCTTAAGAGAGGGATGCAGAGGCTCAAGAGAATGATGCAGAGGCTCAAGAGAGTGATGCAGAGGATCAAGAGAGGGATGCAGAGGCCTAAGAGAGTGATGCAGAGGCTGAAGAGAGTGATGCCGAGGCTCAAGAGAATGATGCAGAGGCTCAAGAGAGTGATGCAGAGGATCAAAAGAGTGATGCAGAGGCTGAAGATAGAGATGCAAAGGCTTAAGAGAGTGATGCAGAGGCTCAAGAGAGTGATACAGGGGATCAAGAGAATGATGTAGAGACTTACGAGAGGGATGTAGAGGCTCAAGAGAATGATGCAGAAGCTCAAGAGAGTGATGCAGAGGTTCAAGAGAGAAAGGCAGAGGCTAACGAGAGTGATGCAGAGGCTCAAGAGAGAAAGGCAGAGGCTTAAGAGAGTGATGCAGAAGCTCAAGAGAGTGATGCAGAGGCTCAAGAGAATGATGTAGAGGCTTAAGAGAGGGATGCAGAGGCTCAAGAGAATGATGCAGAGGCTCAAGAGAATAATGCAGAGGATCAAGAGAGGCATGCAGAGGCTTAAGAGAGCTATGCAGACGCTCAAGAGTGTGATGCAGAGGATCCAGAGAGTGATGCAGAGGCTCGAGAGAGTGATGCAGTGGCCTCAAGAGAGGGATTCAGAGGCTTAAAAGAGTGATGCAGAGGCTGAAGAGAGGGATGCAGAGGCTCAAGAGTATGATGCAGAGGCTCAAGAGAGTGATGCAGAGAATCAAGAGAGTGATGCAGAGGCTTAAGAGAGTGATGCAGAGGGTTAAGAGAAGGAGGCAGAGGCTCAATAGAGGAATGCAGAGGCCCAAGAGAGGGATGCAGAGGCTCAAGTGAGAGATGCAGAGGCTCACGTGAGGTATGCAGAGGCACAAGAGAGGGATGCAGAGGCTCTTGACAGTGATGCAGAGGCTCAAGAGAGGGATGAAGATGCTTAAGAGAGTGATGCAAAGGCTCATGAGAGTTATGCAGAGGCTCATGAGAGGGATGCAGAGGCTCATGAGAGGGATGCAGGGGCTCAGCAGACGAATGCAGAGGCTCTAGTGAGGGATGCAGAGGCACAAGAGAGGGATGCAGAGGCTCTTGAGAGTGACGCAGAGGCTCAGGAGAGGGATGCAGGAGTTCAACAGAGTGATGCAAAGGCTCAAGAAAGGGATGCAGAGGCTTAAGAAAGTGATGCAGAGGCTCAAAAAAGGGATGCAGAGGCTTAAGGGAGTGGTGCAGGGGCTGAAGAGAGTGTTGGAGAGGCTTAAGAGAGGGATGCAGAGGCTCAAAAGAGTGATGGAGAGGCTCAAAAGAGTGATGGAGAGGCTCAAGAGAGTGATTCAGAGGCTTACGAGAGCGATGCAGATGCTTATAAGAGTGATGCAGAGGCTACAGAGAGGAATGCAGAGGCTGAAGAGAATGATGCAGAGGTTTAAGAGAAGGATGCAGAGGCTGAAGAGAATGATGCAGAGGCTTAAGAGAGGGATGCAGAGGCTGAAGAGAATGATGCAGAGGCTCAAGAGAGTGATGCAGAGACTCAACAGAATGATGCAGAGGCTTAAGAGAGGGATGCAGAGGCTCAGCAGAGTGATTCAGAGGCTCAAGAGAGGGATGCAGGGGCTCAAGAAAGGGATGCAGAGGCTCAAGTGAGGAAAGCAGAGGCACAAGAAAGGGATGCAGAGGGTCTTGAGAGTGACGCAGAGGCTCAAGAGAGGGATGCAGAGGCTTAAGAGAGTGATGCAAAGGCTCAAGTGAAGGATGCAGAGGCTCATGTGTGGGATGCAGGAGTTCAAGAGAATGATGCAGAGGCTCAAGAGAGGGATGCAGAGGCTCAAGTGAGGAATAAAGAGGCACAAGAGAGGGGTGCAGAGGGTCCAGAGAGTGATGCAAAGGCTGAAGAGAGAGATGCAGAGGCTTAAGAGAGTGAGGCAGAGGCTCAACAGAGTGATGCAGAGGGTCAAGAGAATGATGTAGAGGCTTAAGAGAGGGATGCAGATTCTCAAGTGAATGATGCAGAGGCTCATGAGAGTGATGCAGAGGATCAAGAGAGGGATGCAAAGGCATAAGAGAGTGATGCAGAGGCTCAAGAGAGTGATGCAGAGGCTCAAGAGAGTGATGTAGAGGCTCAAGAGAGTGATGCAGAGGCTCAAGAGAGTGATCCAGAGGATTAAGAGAGTGATGCCGAGGCTCAAGAGAGTGATGCAGAGGATCACGAGAGGGAAGCAGAGGATTAGGAGAGTGATGCAGAGGCTGAAGAGAGTGATGCAAAGGCTCAAGAGAGTTATGCAGAGGTTCAAGAGAGTGATGCAGAGGCTGAAGAGATTGATGCAGAGGATCAGGAGAGTGATGCAGAAGCTCGAAGAGTGATGCAGAGGCCTCAAGAGAGGGATTCAGAGGCTTACGAGAGTGATGCAGAGGCTGAATAGAGTGTTGCAGAGACTGAAGAGAGGGATGCAGAAGCTCAAGACTTAAGCCTCTGCATCACTCTCTTGAGCCTCTACATCCCTCTCTTGAGCCTCTGCATCCCTCTCTTAAGCCTCTGCATCATTCTCTTGAGCCTCTGCATCACTCTCTTGAACCTCTGTATCACTCGCTTGAGGCTCTGCATCCCTCTCTTAAGCCTCTGCAACAATCTCTTCAGCCTCTGCATCATTCTCTTAAGCCTCTGCATCCCTCTCTTGATCATCTGCATCACTCTCGTAAGCCTCTGCATCACTCTC
>NW_027189717.1:57500-82500 GCF_040958095.1 Procambarus clarkii
TGCACCAATGCACACACTAGGGGGCTTTATAGCTGAGTGGACAGCGCTCTGGACTCGTAATGCTAGGGTCAAAGTTCGATCCCCCGGTGATTGCGCAAACGAAAATCAGCAGAGTTTCATTCATTCTGATGCTCCTCTTACCTAGCAGTACATTGGTACTTGGGCATTAGACAACCTGTTACGGGCTGCTTCCTGGGTGTGTGTATGTGGAAATTTTTTTTTATTAGTTAGTAAAAAATTGATTGATTGACAGTTGAGAGGCGGGCCGAAAGAGCAGAGCTCAACCCTCGCAAGAACAACTAGGTGAACACAACTAGATAAATACTAACTAACCACGATCTCGTATAATCTACTACACACGCTACCACCTCCCCCCAGTACCTCCCCCCACTCCCTAAATCACTCTACCTAAGTCATTAAAAATATAAAAACAAATCAATTAATACACCAAAAATACTAACTATAAATAAAGGAACCAAATTTTAAACATACAGCGACTCCAGCGTGGTCTAGTCGGAGGAGAACGTGTTCTCATCTGGATAGATTGCGATCGAGCCTGTCGGAACGGCTGTGTAACTGCAGGGCACAAATATTTGTGTGTCCCCTCCTGTAGCTGCCTCTGTTTCGACAGGTTCCCTGGATAGCTGGAAACTGGCCTGGCCCTAGGAAAGTGGAGAAGGGGTGAAATCCGTTGGGCCCACGGATGGATACCTTGGATTCATAGACCTAGGGTAGGTCTAATCACCTGGGATTCGAACCCACGGTGGGAATAAGGGAGGAGATTTGGGGGAGTATGGACACAAATGGTTCCTGAAACCAAACCTCACATAAATCCGGACACTCACAGCCACACACACACACAACCACACACACCACACACTTATCCGAACATTCACAGGGAACACTCACACACACACATCCATAGACTGTGATAAGGGGCCATCTGAGGGGGACACAGATGGCCTCCTGAAACCACAGATGTAACCGGACACATAATCATCCGGACACTCACAGGGACACCACACTCACCCGGACACTCACAGTGACACTCACACTCACACACTCACACACATCCATAGACACAAACTGTGATAAGGGAGACCATCTGAGGGACACAGATGACCTCCTGGCCCACAGGGTCCATATCCATACAGATCAATATTTAAATATATTATATTTATAAATATAAAATTGTTATATATTTTATTTATTTATTTAAATAAATAATATTTATTTAAAAATAATAAATTTTATTTATTTAAATAAATCATTTTTATCGTATATATAATAAATTAATAACAATAAACTGATAATTCACAAAAAACATGGAAAAAGGCAAAATATGGCCTCATTTGATGATAATGGCCTAATTCGGTGATGCAGAGGCTCAAGAGAGTGATGCAGAAGCTCAAGAGAGGGATGCAGGGGCTCAAGAGAGTAATGGAGAGGCTCAAGAGAGTGATGCAGAGGCTTAAGAGAGGGATGCAGAGGCTCAAGAGATGGATGCAGAGGCTCAAGAGAGGGATGCAGAGGCTAAGTCAGGGATGCAGAGGCTAAAGTGAGGGATGCAGAGGCACAAGAGAAAGATGCAGAGGCACTTGAGAGTGTTGCAGAGGCTCAAGAGAGGGATGCAGAGGCTTAAGAGAATGATACAGAGGCTCAAGAGAGTGATGCAGAGGATCAAGAGAGTGATGCAGAGGCTGTAGGGAGAGATGCAGAGGCTTAAGAGAGTGATGCAGAGGCTCAGGAGAGTGATGCATGGGCTCAAGAGAATGATGTAGAGGCTTAAGAGAGGGATGTAGAGGCTAAAGAGAATGATGCAGAGGCTCAAGAGAGTGATGCAGAGGATCAAGAGAGGGATGCAGAGGTTTAAGAGAGTGATGCAGAGGCTCAAGAGAGTGATGCAGAGGCTCAAGAGAGTGATGCAGAGGCTCGAGAGAGTGATGCAGAGGCTCAAGAGAGGGATGCAGAGGCTTAAGAGAGTGATGCAAAGGCTCAAGTGAGGGATGCACAGGCTCATGTGTGGGATGCAGGAGTTCAAGAGAGTGATGCAGAGGCTCAAGAGAGGGATGCAGAGGCTCAAGTGAGGAATAAAGAAGCACAAGAGAGGGGTGCAGAGGGTCATGGGAGTGATGGCAGAGGCTCAAGAGAGGGATGCAGAGGCTCCAGAGAGTGATGCAAAGGCTGAAGAGAGAGATGCAGAGGCTTAAGAGAGTGAGGCAGAGGCTCAACAGAGTGATGCAGTGGGTCAAGAGAATGATATAGAGGCTTAAGAGAGGGATGCAGATTCTCAAGAGAATGATGCAGAGGCTCAAGAGAGTGATGCAGAGGATCAAGAGAGGGATGCAGAGGCATAAGAGAGTGATGCAGAGGCTGAAGAGAGTGATGCAGAGGCTCAAGAGAGTGATGTAGAGGCTCAGGAGAGTGATGCAGAGGCTCAAGAGAGTGATCCAGAGGATTAAGAGAGTGATGCCGAGGCTCAAGAGAGTGATGGGGAGGATCAAGAGAGGGAAGCAGAGGCTTAAGAGAGTGATGCAAAGGTTGAAGAGAGTGATGCAGAGGCTCAGAGAGCAGATGCAGAGAGTGATGCAGAGGCTCAAGAGAGATATATAAGAGAGGTTCAAGAGAGTGATCATCAAAAAATCATCGAAATTTAGTAATATTTTGACGTTTATCATCTCCCTTTTCCTTTATGTGATATAAACAAAATATCATAGAATTAGGCAATATTTTGCTGTTTTTTCACGTTTTGTGAATTTCCAGTTTATTGGTATTAATTCATTAAATATATATGATAAAAATGATGCAAACGCATAATTGATTAGATAATAACCTTAAATACTTCATTTTCAATCAACTATTTGTTTCTCGTTAAAATACTTCATAGGATATTGAAAAGGGGAGAATTTCTCTTTTATTGCATATATCGACGTTTCAGCCGGATTAGAGCGGTTTTACGTGTACATCTTCCGTCGGTAATATAAACGGAAAATCAGGAACATTTAGTTAATTCTAATGAAAACACATTGATTTTTATCATTTGTATTGGAAACCACATTGTCATATGTCTTTTTCTTGGATCTAAATTAAACGAAACCTCGCGTTATGGTTCGAAGTTAAAATCCTCAAATTTGGTATAATAGGGACTTTTTCATGTTTTTCATGTAATTTGATATTACGTAAATATAATCATTTTTACCAATGTTTCGAGACTTTTTCGTGTAGTATTACGATATGTGATTTGGCCTTAAACTCTCAGAATTTCGCATAATATTGCATTTTAAGCAAGTTTTCTTGCATTTTGTTTCGTACTTAACATCATCGAATTTAGCAATATTTTGACGTTTATCATCCCCTTTTCCTTTATGTGATTTAAACAAAATATCATCGAATTAGGCAATATTTTGCCGTTTTTTCAACGTTTTTGTGAATTTTCAGTTTATTGGTATTAATTCATTAAATATACGATAAAAATTATGCAAACACGTAATTGATTAGAAATTAACCTTAAATACCTCATTTTCAATCAAATATTTGTTTCTCGTTAAAATACTCAGTAAGATATTGAAAAGGGGAGAAGTTCGGTTTTTATTGCATATATCGACGTTTTCAGCTGGAATTGAAACGGTTTAACGTGTATATATTCCATCGGTAATATAAACAAAAAAATCAGGAACATTTTAGGTAATTCCTAATGAGGAACACATTGATTTTTATCATTTGTATTGGAAGCAACATTGTCATACGTCTTTTCTTGGGTCTAAATAATACGAAACCTCGCTCTATGATTTGAAGATAAAATCCTCAAATATGGTAAAATAGTGACTTTTTTCAGGTTTTTCATGTGGTGTGATTTTACGTAAATATATTCGTTTTTACCAATATTTCGATACTACTTCATGTTTTCTCACGATATGTGATTTGGCCTTCAAATATCAGAATTTCGCATAATATTGCATTTTAAGCAAGTTTTCTTGCATTTTGTTTTGTACTAAAAACCATCGATTTTAGTAATATTTTGACGTTTATCATCCCCTTTTCCTTTATGTAATTTAAACAAAATATCATCGAATTAGGCAATATTTGCTGTTTTTCCACGTTTTTGTTAAAATGTTTTGTTTTGTTTTCATTAAATATGTATGATAAAAATGATGCAAAACACATAATTGATTAGAAATTAACCTTAAATACTTCATTTTCATTTCTGTTTGAAACAGAATTTCTGCTTTTATTGCATATATCGACGTTTCAGCCGGATTAGAGCGGTTTTACGTGTACATCTTCAGTCGTAATATAAGCGGAAAAATCAGGAATATTTTTGTTAATTGTAATGGAAACACATTGATTTTTATCATTTGTATTGGAAACAACATTGTCATATGTCTTTTCTTGGATCTAAATAATACGAAACCTCGCTCTTTGATTTGAATTTAAAATCCTCAAATATGGTAAATAATGATTTTTTTCACGTTTTTCATGTGGTGTGATTTTACGTAAATATATTCGTTTTTACCAATATTTCGATACTACTTCATGTTTTCTCACGATATGCGATTCGGCCTTCAAATCTCAGAATTTCGAATAGTATTGCATTTTAAGCAAGTTTTCTTGCATTTTGTTTCCTACTAAAAATCATCGAATTTAGTAATATTTTGACGTTTATCATCCCCCTTTTCCTTTATTGTGATATAAAGAAAATATAATCGAATTAGGCAATATTTTGCTGTTTTTTCCACGTTTTTATTGAATTTCCAGTTTATTGGTATTAATTCATTAAATATACGTTAAAAATAAAACAAACACATAATTGATTAGATAATAACCTTAAGTACTTCATCTTCAATCATCTATTTGTTTCTCGTTAAAATACTGAGAAACATATTGAAAAGGGGAGAAGTTCGGTTTTTATTGCATATATCGACGTTTCAGCCGGAATTGAAAGGTTTTGCGTGTACATTTTCCATCGGTAATATTAACGGAAAATCAGGAACATTTTAGTTCATTCTAATGAAAACACATTGATTTTTATCATTTGTATTGGAAACAACATTGTCATATGTCTTTTCTTGGATCTAAAAATATACGAAACCTCGCTTTATGATTCGAAGTTAAAATCCTCAAATTTGGTATAATAGTGACTTTTTCACGTTTTTTATGTAGTTTGATATTACGTAAATATATTAATTTTACCAATATTTCGATACTATTTCATATAGTATCGTGATATGTGATTTGGCCTTCAAATCTCAGAATTTCGCATAATACAGCATTTTAAGCATGTTTTCTTGCATTTTGTTTCGTACTAAAAATCATCGAATTTAGTAATATTTTGACGTTGATAAGAGATTGAAAAGAGTGATGCAGAGGCTCTAGAGAGTGATGCAGAGGCTCAAGAGAGTGATGCAGAGGATCATGAGCGTGATGCAGAGACTCATGAGAGTTATGCAGAGGCTCAAGAGAGTGATGCAGAGGCTTACGTGAGTGATGCAGATGATCAAGAGAGGGATGAAGATGCTTAAGAGAGTGATGAAGAGGCTGAAGAGAGTGTTGCAGAGGCTTAAGAGAGGGATGCAGAGGCTCAATAGAGTGATGAAGAGACTCAAGTCAGTGATGCAGAGGCTCAAGAGAGTGATGCAGAGGCTTTAGAGAGGGATGCAGAGGCTCAAGAGAGGGATGCAGAGGCTCAAGAGAGGGGTGCAGGGGCTCAAGAGAGGGATGCAGAGGCTCAAGTGAGGGAAGCAGAGGCTGAAGTGAGGGAAGCAGAGGCACAAGAGAGGGATAAAATGGTAAAATGAATATATTTACGTAATATCAAACTACATAAAAAACGTGAAAAAGTCACTATTATACCAAATTTGAGGATTTTAACTTCGAATCATAAAGCGAGGTTTCGTATTATTTAGATCCAAGAAAAGACATATGACAATGTTGTTTCCAATACAAATGATAAAAATCAATGTGTTTTCATTAGAATGAACTAAAATGTTTCTGATTTTTTGTTTATATTACCGATGGAATATATACACGTTAAACCGTTCAATTCCAGCTGAAACGTCGATATATGCAATAAAAACCGAACTTCTCCCCTTTTCATTATCTTACTGAGTATTTTAACGAGAAACAAATAGTTGATTGAAAATGAGGTATTTAAGGTTAATTTCTAATCAATTACGTGTTTGCATCATTTTTATCGTATATATAATGAATTAATAACAATAAACTGAAAATTTACAAAAACGTGGAAAAACTGAAAAATATTGCCTAATTCGATGATATTTTGTTTATATCACATAAAGGAAAAGGGAGAAGATAAACGTCAAAATATTACTAAATTCGATGATTTTTAGTACTAAACAAAATGCAAGAAAACTTGCTTAAAATGCAATATTATGCGAAATTCTGAGATTTGAAGGCCAAATCACATATCGTCATACTACATGAAACAGTATCGAAATATTGGTAAAAATATATATTTAAGTAATATAAAACTACATGAAAAACGTGAAAAAAGTCACTATTATACCAAATTTGAGGATTTTACTTTGATTCATAAAGCGAGGTTTCGTATTATTTAGATCTATGAAAAGACATATGACAATGTTGTTTCCAATACAAATGATAAAAATCAATGTGTTTTCATTAGAATTAACTAAAATGTTCCTGATTTTCCGTTTATATTACCGATGGAAGATATACACGTAAAACCACTCTATTCCGGCTGAAACGTCGATATATGCAATAAAAACCGAACTTCTCCCCTTTTCAATATCTTACTAAGTATTTTAAAGAGAAACATATAGTTTATTGAAAATGAAGTATTTAAGGTTAATTTCTAATCAATTATGTGTTTGCATCATTTTTGTCATACATATTTAAAGAATTAATAACAATAAACTGAAAATTTACAAAAACGTGGAAAAACAGAAAAATATTGCCTAATTCGATGATATTTTGTTTATATCACATAAAGGAAAAGGGAGATGATAAACGTCAAAATATTACTAAATTCGATGATTTTTAGTACTAAACAAAATGCAAGAAAACTTGCTTAAAATGCAATATTATGCGAAATTCTGAGATTTTAAGGCCAAATCACATATCGTAATACTACATGAAATAGTATCAAAATATTGGTAAAAAGAATATATTTACGTTATATCACACTACATAAAAAACGTGAAAAAGTCACTATTATACCAAATTTGAGGATTTTAACTTCGAATCATGAAGCGAGGTTTCGTATTATTTAGATCCAAGAAAAGACATATGACAATGTTGTTTCCTATACAAATGATAAAAGTCAATGTGTTTTCATTAGAATGAACTAAAATGTTCCTGATTTTCCGTTAATATTACCGATGGAAAATGTACACGTAAAACCGCACAATTCCGGCTGAAACGTCGATATATGCAATAAAAACAGGATTTCTCCCCTTTTCAATATGTTTCTCAGTATTTTAACGAGAAACAAATAGTTGATTGAAAATGAGGTTTTTAAGGTTATTATCTAATCAATTATGTGTTTGCATCATTTTTATCGTATATATAATGAATTAATACCAATAATCTGAAAATTCACAGAAACGTGGAAAAACGGCAAAATATTGCCTAATTCGATGATATTTTGTTTAAATCACATAAAAGAAAAGGGGATGATAAACGTCAAAATATTACTAAATCGATTATTTTAGTACGAAACAAAATGCAAGAAACTTACTTAGAAATACAACATTTGCGAAATTCTGAGATTTGAAGGCCAAATCACATATCGTGAGAAAACATGAAGTAGTATCGAAATATTGGTAAAAACGAATATATATACGTAAAATCACACCACATGAAAAACGTGAAAAAGTCACTAATTTACCATATTTGAGGATTTTAACTTCAAATCAAAGAGCGAGGTTTCGTATTATTTAGATCCAAGAAGACATATGACAATGTTGTTTCCAATACAAATGATAAAAATCAATGTGTTTTCATTAGAATGAACTAAAATGTTCCTGAATTTCCGTTAATATTACCGACGGAAAATGTACACGTAAAACCGCTCAATTCCGGCTGAAACGTCGATATATGCAATAAAAAGCGAACTTCTCCCCTTTTCAATATGTTTCTCAGTATTTTAACGAGAAACAAATATTTGATTGAAAATGAGGTATTTGATGTTATTATATAATCATTTATGTGTTTAAAGAGAGTGATGCAGAGGCTTAAGAGAGTGATGCAGAGGCTTAAGAGAGTGATGCAGAGGCTGTAGAGAGTGATGCAGAGGCTGAAGAGAGTGATGCAGAGGCTGTAGAGAGTGATGCAGAGGCTCAAGAGAGTGAGGCAGAGGCTCAAGGGAGTGATGCAGAGGATCATGAGAGTGATGCAGAGGCTCGAGAGAGTGACGCAGAGGCCTCTAGAGAGGGATTCAGAGGATTAAAAGAGTGATGCAGAGGCTGAAGAGAGTGTTGCAGAGGCTCAAGAGAGGGATGCAGAGGCTTAAGAGAGTGATACAGAGGCGTACGAGAGTGTTGCAGAGGCTTAAGAGGGGGATGCAGAGGCTTAAGAGAGTGATGCAGAGGCTCGAGAGAGTGATGCAGAGGATCAAGAGAGTGATGTAGAGGCTTAGGAGAGAGAGTGATGCAGAGGCTCAAGAGAGGGAATGACGCATCCCCTTTTCCTTTATGTGATTTAAACAAAATATCATCGAATTAGGCAATATTTTGCCGTTTTTCCACGTTTTTGTGAATTTTCAGTTTTTTGGTATTAATTCATTAAATATACGATAAAAATGAAAAGGGGATATATTACCGATGGAAGATGTACACGTAAAACCGCTCTAAAAGACATATGACAATGTTGTTTCCAATACAAATGATAAAAATCAATGTGTTTCATTAGAATGAACTAAAATGTTCCTGATTTTCCGTTTATATTACCGATGGAAGATGTACACGTAAAACCGCTCTATCCGGCTGAAACGTCGATATATGCAATAAAAACCGAACTTCTCCCCTTTTCAATATCTTACTAGTATTTAACGAGAAACAAATAGATGATTGAAATTAAGTATATAGGTTTTTATCTAATCAATTATGTGTGCATCATTTTTCGTATATTTAAAGAATTAATACAAAATACTGAAAATTCACAAAAACGTGGAAAAACGAAAATATTGCCTAATTCGATGATATTTTGTTAATCACATAAAGGAAAAGGGGATGATAAACGTCAAAATATTACTAAATTCGATGATGTTTAGTTAAACAAAATGCAAGAAAACGCTTAAAATGCAATATTATGCGAAATTCTGAGATTTTAAGGCCAATCACATATCGTAAAACATGAATAGTATCAAATATTGGTAAAAAGAATATTTTACGTAATCACACCACATAAAAACGTGAAAAAGTCACTATTTACCAATTTGAGGATTTTAACTTCGAATCATAAGCGAGGTTTCGTATTATTTAGATCCAAGAAAACATATACAATGTTGTTTCCTATACAAATGATAAAAGTCAATGTGTTTTCATTAGGACTAAAATGTTCCTGATTTTCCGTTATATTACCGATGGAAAATGTACACGTAAAACCGCGCAATTCCGGCTGAAACGTCGATATATGCAATAAAAACAGGATTTCTCCCCTTTTCAATATGTTTCTCAGTATTTTAACGAGAAACAAATAGTTGATTGAAAATGAGGTTTTTAAGGTTATTATCTAATCAATTATGTGTTTGCATCATTTTTATCGTATATATAATGAATTAATACCAATAATCTGAAAATTCACAGAAACGTGGAAAAACGGCAAAATATTGCCTAATTCGATGATATTTTGTTTAAATCACATAAAAGAAAAGGGGATGATAAACGTCAAAATATTACTAAATCGATTATTTTAGTACGAAACAAAATGCAAGAAACTTACTTAGAAATACAACATTTGCGAAATTCTGAGATTTGAAGGCCAAATCACATATCGTGAGAAAACATGAAGTAGTATCGAAATATTGGTAAAAACGAATATATTTACGTAAAATCACACCACATGAAAAACGTGAAAAAGTCACTAATTTACCATATTTGAGGATTTTAACTTCAAATCAAAGAGCGAGGTTTCGTATTATTTAGATCCAAGAAGACATATGACAATGTTGTTTCCAATACAAATGATAAAAATCAATGTGTTTTCATTAGAATGAACTAAAATGTTCCTGAATTTCCGTTAATATTACCGACGGAAAATGTACACGTAAAACCGCTCAATTCCGGCTGAAACGTCGATATATGCAATAAAAAGCGAACTTCTCCCCTTTTCAATATGTTTCTCAGTATTTTAACGAGAAACAAATATTTGATTGAAAATGAGGTATTTGATGTTATTATATAATCATTTATGTGTTTAAAGAGAGTGATGCAGAGGCTTAAGAGAGTGATGCAGAGGCTTAAGAGAGTGATGCAGAGGCTTACGAGAGTGATGCAGAGGCTGAAGAGAGTGATGCAGAGGCTGTAGAGAGTGATGCAGAGGCTCAAGAGAGTGAGGCAGAGGCTCAAGGGAGTGATGCAGAGGATCATGAGA
The DNA here is from genome assembly GCF_040958095.1 of Procambarus clarkii. Lineage (NCBI taxonomy): Eukaryota > Metazoa > Arthropoda > Malacostraca > Decapoda > Cambaridae > Procambarus > Procambarus clarkii. Next base: position 68,073 of record NW_027189717.1, read on the forward strand.
GTGATGCAGAGGCTCGAGAGAGTGACGCAGAGGCCTCTAGAGAGGGATTCAGAGGATTAAAAGAGTGATGCAGAGGCTGAAGAGAGTGTTGCAGAGGCTCAAGAGAGGGATGCAGAGGCTTAAGAGAGTGATACAGAGGCGTACGAGAGTGTTGCAGAGGCTTAAGAGGGGGATGCAGAGGCTTAAGAGAGTGATGCAGAGGCTCGAGAGAGTGATGCAGAGGATCAAGAGAGTGATGTAGAGGCTTAGGAGAGAGAGTGATGCAGAGGCTCAAGAGAGGGAATGACGCATCCCCTTTTCCTTTATGTGATTTAAACAAAATATCATCGAATTAGGCAATATTTTGCCGTTTTTCCACGTTTTTGTGAATTTTCAGTTTTTTGGTATTAATTCATTAAATATACGATAAAAATGAAAAGGGGATATATTACCGATGGAAGATGTACACGTAAAACCGCTCTAAAAGACATATGACAATGTTGTTTCCAATACAAATGATAAAAATCAATGTGTTTTCATTAGAATGAACTAAAATGTTCCTGATTTTCCGTTTATATTACCGATGGAAGATGTACACGTAAAACCGCTCTAATCCGGCTGAAACGTCGATATATGCAATAAAAACCGAACTTCTCCCCTTTTCAATATCTTACTCAGTATTTCAACGAGAAACAAATAGATGATTGAAGATTAAGTATATAGGTTTATTATCTAATCAATTACGTGTGTGCATCATTTTTATCGTATATTTAATGAATTAATACCAAAATACTGAAAATTCACAAAAACGTGGAAAAACGGCAAAATATTGCCTAATTCGATGATATTTTGCTTAAATCACATAAAGGAAAAGGGGATGATAAACGTCAAAATATTGCTAAATTCGATGATGTTTAGTTCGAAACAAAATGCAAGAAAACGTGCTTAAAATGCAATATTATGCGAAATACTGAGATTTGAAGGCCGAATCACATATCGTGAGAAAACATGAAGTAGTATCGAAATATTGGTAAAACGAATATTTTTACGTAAAATCACACCACATGAAAAACGTGAAAAAAGTCACTATTTTACCATATTTGAGGATTTTAACTTCAAATCATAAAGCGAGGTTTCGTATTATTTAGATCCAAGAAAATACATATAACAATGTTGTTTCCAATACAAATGATAAAAATCAATGTGTTTTCATTAGGTTTACCTAAAATGTTCCTGATTTTCCGTTTATATTACTGACGGAAGATGTACACGTAAAACCGCACAATTCCAGCTGAAACGTCGATATATGCAATAAAAACAGAAATTCTCCCTTTTCAATATCTTACTCAGTATTTTAACGAGAAACAAATAGTTGATTGAAAATGAAGTATTTAAGGTTAATTTCTAATCAAATATGTGTTTGCATCATTTTTATCGTATAATTAATGAATTAATAAAAATAAACTGAAAATTTACAAAAACGTGGAAAAACAGCAAAATATTGCCTAATTCGATGATATTTTGTTTATATCACATAAAGGAAAAGGGAGATGATAAACGTCAAATTATTACTAAATTCGATGACTCTTAGTACGAAACAAAATGCAAGAAAACTTGCTTAAAATGCAATATTATGCGAAAATCTGAGATATGAAGGCCAAATCACATATCTTGATACTACATGAAATAGTATCGAAATATTGGTAAAAATGAATATATTTACGTAATATCAAACTACATGAAAAACATGAAAAAAGTCACTATTATTCCAAATTTGTGGATTTTAACTTCGAATCATAAAGCGAGGTTTCGTATTATTTAGATTCAAGAAAAGACATATGACAATGTTGTTTCCAATACAAATGATAAAAATCAATGTGTTTCATTAGAATGAACTAAAATGTTCCTGATTTTCCGTTTATATTACCGATGGAAGATGTACACGTAAAACCGCTCTATTCCGGCTAAAACGTCGATATATGCAATAAAAACCAAACTTCCCCCTTTTCAATATCTTACTCAGTATTTAAACGAGAAAAAAATATATGATTGAAGATGAAGTATTTAAGGTTAGTATCTAATCAATTATGTGTTTGTATCATTTTTATCGTATATTTAATGAATTAATACCAATAAACTGGAAATTCAATAAAAACGTGGAAAAAATAGCAAAATATTGCCTAATTAGATGATATTTTCTTTATATCACATAAAGAAAAAGGGGATGATAAACGTCAAAATATTGTTAAATTCGACGATTTTTAGTACGAAACAAAATGCATGAAAACTTGCTTAAAATGCAGTATTATGCGATATTCTGAGATTTGAAGGCCAAATCACATATCGTGATACTACATGAAAAAGTATCGAAATATTGGTAAAAATGAATATATTTACGTAATATAAAACTACATGAAAACGTGAAAAAGTTACTATTATACCAAATTTCAGGATTTTAACTTCGAATCATAAAGCGAGGTTTCGTATTATTTAGATCCAAGAAATGACATATTACAATGTTGTTTCCAATACAAATGATAAAAAACAATGTGTTTTCATTAGAATGAACTAAATTGTTCCTGATTTTCCGTTTATATTACCGATGGAAGATGTACACGTAAAACCGCTCTATTCCGGCTGAAACGTCGATATATGCAATAAAAACTGAACTTCTCCCCTTTTCAATATCTTACTCTGTATTTCAACGAGAAACAAATAGATGATTGAAAATGAAGTATTAAAGGTTATTATCTAATCAATTATGTGTTTGTATCATTTTTATTGTATATTTAATGAATTAATAACAATAAACTGGAAATTCACAAAAACGTGGAAAAACAGCAAAATATTGCCAAATTCGATGATACTTTGTTTATATCACATAAAGGAAAAGGGGGATGATAAACGTCAAAATATTACTAAATTCGATGATTTACAGTACGAAACAAAATGCAAGAAAACTTGCTTAAAATGCAATATTATGCGAAATACTGAGATTTGAAGGCCGAATCACATATCGTGAGAAAACATGAAGTAGCATCGAAATATTGGTAAAAACGAATATATTTACGTGAAATCACACCACATGAAAAACGTGAAAAAAGTCACTATTTTACCATATTTGAGGATTTTAACTTCAAATCATAGAGCGAGGTTTCGTATTATTTAGACACAAGAAAATACATATAACAATGTTGTTTCCAATACAAATGATAAAAATCAATGTGTTTTCATTAGAATTACCTAAAATGTTCCTGATTTTCCGTTTATATTACTGACGGAAGATGTACACGTAAAACCGCACAATTCCGGCTGAAACGTCGATATATGCAATAAAAATAGAAATTCTCCCCTTTTCAATATCTTACTCAGTATTTTAACGAGAAACAAATAGTTGATTGAAAATGAAGTATTTAAGGTTAATTTCTAATCAATTAAGTGTTTGCATCATTTTTATCGTATAATTAATGAATTAATAAAAATAAACTGAAAATTTACAAAAACGTGGAAAAACAGCAAAATATTGCCTAATTCGATGATATTTTGTTTATATCACATAAAGGAAAAGGGAGATGATAAACGTCAAAATATTACTAAATTCGATGATTTTTAGTACGAAACAAAATGCAAGAAAACAAGAAAACTTTCTTAATGCAAGAAAACTTGCTTAAAATGCAATATTATGCGAAAATCTGAGATATTAAGGCCAAATCACATATCTTGATACTACATGAAATAGTATCGAAATATTGGTAAAAATGAATATATTTACGTAATATCAAACTACATGAAAAACGTGAAAAAAGTCACTATTATACCAAATTTTAGGATTTTAACTTCGAATCATAAAGCGAGGTTTCGTATTATTTAGATCCAAGAAAAGACATATTACAATGTTGTTTCCAATACAAATGATAAAAAAATGTGTTTTCATTAGATTTACCTAAAATGTTCCTGATTTTCCGTTTATATTACTGACGGAAGATGTACACGTAAATCCGCACAATTCCGGCTGAAACGTCGATATATGCAATATAAACCAAACTTCTCCCCTTTTCAATATCTTACTCAGTATTTCAACGAGAAACAAATAGATGATTGAAGATGAAGTATATAAGTTTATTATCTAATCAATTACGTGTTTGCATCATTTTTATCGTATATTTAATGAATTAATACCAAAAAACTGAAAATACACAAGAACGTGGAAAAACGGCAAAATATTGCCTAATTCGATGATATTTTTGTTTAAATCACATAAAGGAAAAGGGGATGATAAACGTCAAAATATTGCTAAATTCGATGATGTTTAGTACGAAACAAAATGCAAGAAAACTTGCTTAAAATGCAATATTATGCGAAAATCTGAGATATGAAGGCCAAATCACATATCTTGATACTTCATGAAATAGTATCGAAATATTGATAAAAATGAATAAATTTACGTAATATCAAACTACATGAAAAACATGAAAAAAGTCACTATTATTCCAAATTTGAGGATTTTAGCTTCGAATCATAAAGCGAAGTTTCGTATTATTTAGATCCAAGAAAAGACATATGACAATGTTGTTTCCAATACAAATGATAAAAATCAATGTGTTTTCATTAGAATGAACTAAAATGTTCCTGATTTTCCGTATATATTACCGCTGGAAGATGTACACGTAAAACCGCACAATTCCGGCTGAAACGTCGATATATGCATCACGATTTGTGATTTGGCCATCAAATCTCAGATTTTCGCATAATATTGCATTTTAAGCAAGTTTTCTTGCATTATGTTTCGTACTAAAAATCATCGAATCCAGCAATATTTTGACGTTTATCATCCCCTTTTCCTTTATGTGATATAAACAAAATATCATCGAATTAGGCAATATTTTGCTGTTTTTCCGCGTTTTTGTGAATTTTCAGTTTATTGCTATTAATTCCTTAAATATACGATAAAAATGATGCAAACACATAATTGATAAGAAATTAACCTTAAACACTTCATTTTCAATCAACTATTTGTTTCTCGTTAAAATACAGAATAAGATATTGGAAAGGGGAGAAGTTCTGTTTTATTGCATATATCGACGTTTCAGCCGGATTAGAGCGGTTTTACGTGTACATCTTCCATCGGTAATATAAACCGAAAATCAGGAACATTTTAGTTAATTCTAATGAAAACACATAGATTTTTATCATTTGTATTTGAAAACACTCTCTTGGGCCTCTGCATCCCTCTCTTGAGCCTCTGCATCCCTCTCTTAAGCTTCTGCATCACTCTCATAAGCCTCTGCATTACTCTCTTAAGCCTCTGCATCACCCGCTTAAGCCTCTGCATTACTCTCTTGAGCCTCTGCATCCCTCTCCTAAGCCTCTGCCTTACTCTCTTAAGCCTCTGCATCACTCTCTTAAGCCTCTGCATCACTCTCTTGAGATTCTGTATCTCTCTCTTGAGCCTCTGCATCACTCTCTTAAGTCTCTTCATCCCTCGTGAAGAGGGATGCCCATCCAGGCTACGAAGGGGCCTCGTAGCCTGGTGGATAGCGCGCAGCATTCGTAATTCTGTGGCGCGGGTTCGATTCCCGCACGAAGCAGAAACAAATGGGCAAAGTTTCTTTCACCCTGAATGCCCCTGTTACCTAGCAGTAAATAGGTACCTGGGAGTTAGTCAGCTGTCACGGGCTGCTTCCTGGGGGTGGAGGCCTGGTCGAGGACCGGGCCGCGGGGACACTAAAAAAAAAAAAGCCCCAAAATCATCTCAAGATAACCTCAAGAAGATCCCTCTCATGAGCCTCTGCAACACTCTCTTCAGCCTCTGCATCACTCTCCTAAGCCTCTGAATCCCTCTCTTGAGGCCTCTGCATAACTCTCTTGATTCTCTGCATCACTCTCGTAAGCCTCTGAATCACTCTCTCGAGCCTCTGCAACACTCTCTTGATCCTCTGCATCACTGAAAATATGCCAATTACTGAGTAAGGCGATGAATCACATTTTGCCCAGGCCATCCCTGCAGTTTTCAAAATATCCCAAACATAACCAATTCGACCCTTGAGCCATATTTTGGAGCCAACGTTTGGCTTTCTGCATGTATTCGCAGTTTGAAATTACGACTTTTCATACCGAAAATATGCCAATTACTGAAAGCGGCGATGGATAACATTTTGCCCAAACCCTCCCTGCAGTTTTCAAAATATCCTAAACGTCCCAAATTCGACGCTTGAGCCATATTTTGGAGCCAAATTCTGGCTCTCTACACGAATTTGCAGATTGAAATTGCGACTTTTTATCCCAAACATCCCAAATTTGACGCTTGAAAATAAGCCAATTACTGGAAGCAGCGATGGGTCACTTTTTGCCCAAACCCCCCCTGCAGTTTTCAATATATCCCAAACATCCCAAGATCGACGCTTGAGCCATATTTTGGAGCCAAATTATGCCAATTACTGAGAGCGGCGATGGGTCACATTTTTCCCAAACCCTTCCTGCAGTTTTCAAAATATCCGAAAGCATCACTAATTCGACTCTTGAGCCATATTTTGGAGCCAAATTCTGGCTCTCTGCACATATTCGCAGGTTGAAATTACGACATTTTATACCGAAAATATGTTAATTACTGAGAGCAGCGATGGGTCACATTTTGCCCCCCCCCCCCAGCACGTTTCAAAATATCCTAAACATCCCAAATTCGACCCTGGAGCCTTATTTTGGAGTCAAATTCTGGCTCTTTGCACGTATTCGCAGTTTGAAATTACGACTTTTTATACTGAAAATATGCCAATTACTGAAAGCAGCGATGCGTCACATTTTGCCCAAACCCCCTTGCAGTTTTCATATATCCCAAACATCCTAAATTCGACCCTTGGATTTTAGATTTTGGAGCCAAATTCTGGCTCTCTGCACGTATTCGCAGTTTGAAAATATGAATTTTTATAATGAAAATATGCCAATTACGGAAAGCGGCGATTTATCACATTATGCCCAAACCCTCCCTGCAGTTTTAAAAATATTCCAAACATCCCAAATTCGACCATTGAGCCATATTTTCTAGCCGAATTCAGGCTTTCTGCACGTATTCGCAGTTTGAAAAACTACTTTTTATACCGAAAATATGCCAATTACTGAAAGCGACGATAGTTCACATTTTGCCCAAACCCACCATTCAGTTTTCAAAAAATCCCAAGCATCCCAAATTCGACCCTTGAGCCACATTTTGGAGCCAAATTCTGGCTCTCTGCACATATTTGCATGTTGAAATTACGACATTTTATACCGAAAATATGTCAATTACTGAAAGCAGCGATGGGTCACATTTTGACCAAACCCCCCCTCCCCTTTGCAGTTTTCAAAATATCCCAAACATGCCAAATTCGACCTTTCAGCCATATTTTGGAGCCAAATTCTGGCTTTCTGCGCTTATTCGCTGTTTGAAATTACGAATTTTTATACCGAAAACATGACAATTACTGAAAGCGGCGATGGATAACATTTTGCCCAAACCCTCCCTGCAGTTTTCAAAATATCCCAAACATCCTAAATTCAACGCTTGAGCCATAATTTGGAACCAAATTCTGGCTCTCTGCACGTATTCGCAGTTTGAAATTACGACTTTTTATACCGAAAATATGCCAATTACTGAGAGCGGCGATGGATCACATTTTGAACAAACTTTCCCTGCAGTTTCTGAAATATCCCAAACATCCCAAATTCGACCCTTGAGAATTATTTTGGAGCTAAATTCTGGCTCTCTGAACGAATTCGCACTTTGAAATTGCGACTTTTTATACCGAAAACATGACAATTACTGAAAGCGGCGATGGATCACATTTTGCCCAAACCCTCCCTGCAGTTTTCAAAATATCCCAAACATCCCAAATTCGACGCTTGAGCCATATTTTGGAGCCAAATTCGGGGTCTCTGCACGTGTTCGCAGTTTGAAATTATTTCATTTTATACCGAAAATATGCCAATTACTGAGTGCGGCGTTGGATCACATTTTACCCAGGCCATCCCTACAGTTTTCAAAATATCCCAAACATCCCTAATTCGACCCTTGAGCCATATTTTGGAGCCAAATTCCGGCTCTCTGCACGTATTCGCAGTTTCAAATTACGAATTTTTATACCGAAAATATGCCAATTACTGAAAGCGGCGATGGATCACATTATCCCAAACCTCCCTGCAGTTTCCAAAATATCCCAAATACCGCAAATTCAACGCTTGAGCCATAATTTGGAGCCAAATTCAGGCTCTCTGCACGTATTCGCAGTTTGAAATTACGACTTTTTATACCGAAAATATGCCAATTAATGAGAGCGGCGATGGATCACATTTTTCTCAAACCTTCCCTGCAGTTTTCGAAATATCACAAACATCCCAAATTCGACCCTTGAGAATTATTTTGGAGCTAAATTCTGGCTCTCTGAACGTATTCGCAGTTTGAAATTACGACTTTTTATAACGAAAACATGACAATTCCTGAAAGCAGCGATGGATCAAATTTTGCCCAAACCCTCCCTGCAGTTTTCAAAATATCCCAAACATCCCAAATTCGACGCTTGAGGTATATTTTGGAGCAAATTCGGGGTCTCTGCACGTATTCTCAGTTTGAAATTACGACTTTTTATCCCAAATATCCCTAATTTGACGCTTGAAAATAAGCCAACTACTGAAAGCAGCGATGGGTCACACTTTGCCCAAACCCCCCGGCAGATTGCATAATATCCCCAAACATCCAAATTCGACCCATGAGCTATATTTTGGAGCCAAATTCTGGCTCTCTGCACGTATTTGCTGTTTGAAATTACGACATTTTCTACCGAAAATAAGCCAATTACTGATTGCGACGATGGGACACATTTTGCCCAAACCCCCCTGCAGTTTTCCACATATCCCAAACATCCCAAATTTGACGCTTGAGCCATATTTTGGAGCCAAATTCGGGCTCTCTGCACGTAATAGCAGTTTGAAATTATTTCATTTTCTACCGAAAATATGCCAATTACTGAGTGCGGCGATGGATCACATTTGCATAAAGCCGTCCCTGAAGTTTTCAAAATATCCCAAACATCCCAAATTCGACGCTTGAGCCATATTTTGGAGTTAAATTCTGGCTCTCTGCACATATTCGCAGTTTGAAATTACGAATTTTATACACCGAAGATATGTCAATTACTGAGAGCGGCGATAGGTCAAATTTTGCCCCCCCCCCCCTGCAGTTTTCAAAATATCCCAAACATCCCAAATTCGACGCTTGAGCCATATTTGGAGCCAAAATTCGGGGTCTCTGCACGTGTTCGCAGTTTGAAATTATTTCATTTTATACCGAAAATATGCAAATTACTGAGTGCGGCGTTGGATCACATTTTGCCCAGAACATCCCTGCAGTTTTCAAAATATCCCAAACATCCCCAATTCGACCCTTGAGCCATATTTTGGAGCCAACGTTTGGCTTTCTGCATGTATTCGCAGTTTGAAATTACGACTTTTCATACCGAAAATATTCCAATTACTGAAAGCTTCGATGGATAACATTTTGCCCAAACCCTCCCTGCAGTTTTCAAAATATCCTTCACATCCCAAATTCGACGCTTGAGCCATATTTTGGAGCCAAATTCGGGGTCTCTGCACGTGTTCGCAGTTTGAAATTATTTCATTTTATACCGAAAATATGCAAATTACTGAGTGCGGCGTTGGATCACATTTTGCCCAGAACATCCCTGCAGTTTTCAAAATATCCCAAACATCCCCAATTCGACCCTTGAGCCATATTTTAGAGCCAACGTTTGGCTTTCTGCATGTGTTCGCAGTTTGAAATTACGACTTTTCATACCGAAAATATTCCAATTACTGAAAGCTTCGATGGATAACATTTTGCCCAAACCCTCCCTGCAGTTTTCAAAATATCCTACACATCCCAAATTCGACGCTTGAGCCATATTTTCGAGCCAAATTCCGGCTCTCTGCACGTATTAGCAGTTTGAAATTACGACTTTTTATACCGAAAATATGCCAATTACTGAAAGCGACGATAGATCACATTTTGCCCAAACCCACCATTCAGTTTTCAAAAAATCAAAAGCATCCCAAATTACACCCTTGAGCCATATTTTGGAGCCAAATTCTGGTTCTCTGAACATATTTGCAGGTTGAAATTACGACATTTTATACCGAAAATATGTCAATTACTGAAAGCAGCGATGGGTCACATTTCGCCCAATCCTCCCCCCCCCTGCAGTTTTCAAATATATCCCAAACATCCCAAATTCGACGCTTGAGCCTTATTTTGGAGCCACATTCGGGCTCTCTGCTGGTATTCGCAGTTTGAAATTACGTCATATTATACCGAGAATATGCCAATTACTGAGAGCGGCGATGGGTCACATTTTGCCCAAACCCCCCTGCAGTTTTAAAAATGTCCCTAACATCCCAAATTCAACCTTTGAGCCAAATTTTGGAGCCAAATTGTGGCTCTCTGCACATATTCGCAGTTTGAAATTACGACTTTTTGTACCGATACTATGTGAATTACTGAGTGCAGCGATAGGTCACATTTTGCCCATACCCCTTCCTTGTAGTTTTCAAAATATCCCAATCATCCCAAATTCGACTATTGATAATTATTTTGGAGCCAAATTCTGGTTCTCTGCCAGTATTCGCAGTTTGAAATTACGAATTTTTATCCCAAACATCCCAAATTTGACGCTTGAAAATATGCCAATTACTGAAAGAAGCGATGGGTCCCATTTTGCCTAAACCCCTCTGCAGTTTGCAAAATATCCCAAACATGCCAAATTCGACCTTTGAGCCATATTTTGGAGCCAAATTCTGGCTTTCTGCGCTTATTCGCAGTTTGAAATTACGACTTTTTATACCGGAAATATGCCAACTACTGAAAGCGGCGATGGATCACATTTTGCCCAAACCCTCCCTGCAGTTTCCATAATATCTGCATCACTCTCTACAGCCTCTGCATCACGCTCTTCAGCCTCTGCATCACTCTGTTAAGCCTCTGCTTCCCTCTCTTGATCCTCTGCATCACTCACTTGATCCTCTGCATCACTCTTTTGATCCTCTGCATCACTCTTTTAAGCCTCTGCATCACTCTCTTGAGCCTCTGCATCACTCTCTTGATCCTCTGCATCACTCTCTTGAGCTTCTGCATCCCTCTCTTGAGCCTCTGCATCCCTCACTTGAGCCTCTGCATCACTCTCTTGAGCCTCTGCATCACTCTCTTGAGCCTCTGCATCACTCTCTTGAGCCTCTGCATCCCTCTTTTGATGCTCTGCATCACTCTCTTGAGCCTCTGCATCATTCTCTTGAGCCTCTGCATCCCTCCCTTAAGCCTCTACATCACTCTCTTGAGACTCTGCATCCCTCTCTTAAGCCTCTACATCGCTCTCTGGAGCCTCTGCATCTCTCTTTGGAGCCTCAGCATCCCTCTCTTGAGGATGCTGAGGCTCGAGGCTCGAGAGAGTGATGCAGAGGCATGAAGAGAGGGATTCAGAGGCTTAAGAGAGTGATGCAGAGGCTGAAGAAAGTGTTGAAGAGGCTCAAGAGAGGGACGCAGAGGCTCAAGAGAGTGATGCAGAAGCTCAGGAGAGTTATGCAGAGTCTCAAGAGAGTGATGCAGAGGCATACGAGAGTGATGCAGAGGCATACGAGAGTGATGCAGATGATCAAGAGAGGGATGCAGAGGCTTAAGAGAATGATGCAGAGGCTGAAGAGAGTGTTGCAAAGGCTTAAGAGAGGGATGCAGAGCCTCAAGCGAGTGATGCAGAGGTTCAAGAGAGTGATGCAGAGGCTCAAGAGAATGATGCAGAGGCTTAAGAGAGGGATGCAGAGGCTCAAGAGAGGGATGTAGAGGCTCAAGAGAGTGATGCAGAGGCTTAAGTCTTGAGCCTCTGCATCCCTCTCTTAAGCCTGCAACACTCTCCTCAGCCTCTGCATCAATATCTTAAGCCTCTGCATCTCTCTCTTAATCATCTGCATTACTCTCGTAAGCCTCTGCATCACTCTCATGAGCCTCTGCATAACTCTCTTCTGTTTCGGCATCACTCTCTTGAGCCTCTGCATCCCTCTCTTCAGTCTCTGCAACACTCTCTTCAGCCTCTGCATCACTCTCTTAGCCTCTGAATTCCTCTCTTGAGGCCTCTGCATCACTTTCTCGAGCTTCTGCATCACTCTCCTGATCCTCTGCATCAATCTCTTAAGCCTCTGCATCACTCTCTTGAAACTCTGCATAACTCACTTGAGCTTCTGCATCACTCTCTTCAGCCTCTGCATCACTCTCCTAATCCTCTGCTTCCCTCTCGTGATCCTCTGCATCACTCTTTTGAGCCTCGGCATCACTCTCTTAATCCTCTGGATCACTCTCTTGAGCCTCTGCATCACTCTCTTGAGTCTCTACATCACTCTCTTGAGCCTCTGCATCACTCTCTTCAGCCTTTGCATCACTCTCTTATGCCTCTGCATCCCTCTCTTGATCCTCTGCATCACTCTCTTGAGCCTCTGCATCATTCTCTTGAGAATCTGCATCCCTCTCTTAAGCCTCTATATCATTCTCTTGACCCACTGCATCACTCTGTTGAGCCTCTGCCTCACTCTCTTAAGCCTCTGCATCTCTCTCTTCAGCCTTTGCATCACTCTCTGGAGCCTCTGCATCCCTCTCTTGAGCCTCTGCATCACTCCCATGACCCTCTGCACCCCTCTCTTGTGCCTCTTTATTCCTCACTTGAGCCTCTGCATCACTCTCTTGAACTCCTGCATCCCACACATGAGCCTCTGCATCCCTCACTTGAGCCTTTGCATCACTCTCTTAAGCCTCTGCATCCCTCTCTTGAGCCTCTGCATCACTCTCTCGAGCCTCTGCATCACTCTCTTGAGCCTCTGCATCACTCTCTTGAGCCTCTGCATCACTCTCTTAAACCTCTGCATCCCTCTCTTGATCCTCTGCATCACTCTCTTGAGCCTCTGCATCATTCTCTTTAGCCTCTACATCCCTCTCTTAAGCCTCTACATCATTCTCTTGAGCCCATGCATCACTCTCCTGAGCCTCTGCATCAGTCTCTTAAGCCTCTGCATCTCTCCCTACAGCCTCTGCATCACTCTCTTGATCCTCTGCATCACTCTCTTGAGCCTCTCTATCATTCTCTTAAGCCTCTGCATCCCTCTCTTGAGCCTCTGCAACACTCTCAAGTGCCTCTGCATCTTTCTCTTGTGCCTCTGCATCCCTCACTTTAGCCTCTGCATCCCTGACTTTAGCCTCTGCATCCCTCTCTTGAGCCTCTGCATCCATCTCTTGAGCCTCTGCATCCCTCTCTTAAGCCTCTGCATCACTCTTGAGCCTCTCCATTACTCTCTTGAGCCCCTGCATCCCTCTCTTGAGCTTCTGCATCACTCTCTTGAGCCTCTGCATCACCGAATTAGGCCATTATCATCAAATGAGGCCATATTTTGCCTTTTTCCATGTTTTTGTGAATTATCAGTTTATTGTTATTAATTTATTATATATACGATAAAAATGATTTATTTAAATAAATAAAATTTATTATTTTTAAATAAATATTATTTATTTAAATAAATAAATAAAATATATAAAAATTTTATATTTATAAATATATATATTTAAATATTGATCTGTATGGATATGGACCCTGTGGGCCAGGAGGTCATCTGTGTCCCCTCAGATGGTCTCCCTTATCACAGTTTGTGTCTATGGATGTGTGTGAGTGTGTGAGTGTGAGTGTCACTGTGAGTGTCCGGGTGAGTGTGGGTGTCCCTGTGAGTGTCCGGATGATTATGTGTCCGGTTACATCTGTGGTTTCAGGAGGCCATCTGTGTCCCCTCAGATGGCCCCTTATCACAGTCTATGGATGTGTGTGTGTGAGTGTCCCTGTGAATGTTCGGATAAGTGTGTGTGTGTGTGTGTGTGTGTGTGTGAGTGTCCGGATTTATGTGAGGTTTGGTTTCAGGAACCATTTGTGTCCATACTCCCCCAAATCTCCTCCCTTATTCCCACCGTGGGTTCGAATCCCAGGTGATTAGACCTACCCTAGGTCTATGAATCCAAGGTATCCATCCGTGGGCCCAACGGATTTCACCCCTTCTCCACTTTCCTAGGGCCAGGCCAGTTCCAGCTATCCAGGGAACCTGTCGAAACAGAGGCAGCTACAGGAGGGGACACACAAATATTTGTGCCCTGCAGTTACACAGCCGTTCCGACAGGCTCGATCGCAATCTATCCAGATGAGAACACTTTCTCCTCCGACTAGACCACGCTGGAGTCGCTGTATGTTTAAAATTTGGTTCCTTTATTTATAGTTAGTATTTTTGGTGTATTAATTGATTTGTTTTATATTTTTAATGACTTAGGTAGAGTGATTTAGGGAGTGGGGGGAGGTTCTGGGGGAGGTGGTAGCGTGTGTAGTAGATTATACGAGATCGTGGTTAGTTAGTA